>NC_133937.1:39900820-40058320 GCF_031877795.1 Strix aluco | reverse complement strand
GCCAAAGAAGGGTTAACACACATCTCAAGCCTAAGAGAAGCCAGACTGGTGTCTATGTAGACATAACTGCATTGTTAGTATTATCTTTGTATCCTAAAATTGTATTTTAATTCATCCAGCAAAGTTGTGGCAGTGTTTTTGGCAGCGGCCAGTGTTTCCTCCAAGGGGAGAGGTCCCCCAGCCCTCACCGCCCTGGTGGGACGATCGCCTTTGCCACCCCGACTGAGGAGGCAGAAGGAAAACCAGCCAGGTTTGTGAGAAGCCATCCAGATGTTTACCTAATTTAGTTCATTTCATTTCTAAATACATAACCTAATTACAGTAATGGATAGCTTTCAGATTGGTTCAACAAGCAGAAAAGGAGGCTCAGAAAACACCTAACTACAACCCCTGAAGACAGGTGTATGCTCAACTTACCGGCGCCCTTTGCGTTTTCAACCTAGAGACCAAAGGGGGCTTTCAGCCCATGGCAGACATAAATCTTACCTACAGGAACAGACGAGCTGTTTATCATTCTTTGCAGAGTATTTCTTACCGACTCCTCAAACACCATGATGCTGACCAATATCAGACTGTCTCATATATATGGAGAGGCTTTTCCACCACTCCTCATCACAATTAAAATTGCTGTTAGCTTTATTTGCTAGCTATTTCTAATATTTTCCCCATTAAATCCTTAATTTTGCATTCAGAACTTTAATTAAACCCTTTCTTAATTGAGGGTTAGCAGAATTTCATTGCAGCAGCTCTCTTAAAACTTTGGGCTGACTCAAGGCTTCACACATGTGGTGGTAAATAAAAAGTATTACTGGGCTGGATAGTCAACTGCAGACAAACCGAAGACACGGCTAAGACTGTTAAAGCTTTAAATGTCAAATTCTTCCTGTGACAATAAAGAAGTCACATGGCTTTTAATACTGATGATAAAGAAAGGCACCATATTTATTTATGATAGGCTCAGTAATTCTACATGGAACACATTTTCTATGCACTTCACTTTACGATAGCGTTATATACTACTGGTATTTGTGCACAGTAACTCCAGAAAGTAAACTAGTTACACAGTGATGTATGTGGTAATCTACCATAAAATATGCATTTCTAATTTTAAGTAGAACTCTACATGAACCTAAACACCAGATACTTTAAGATACATTATCTACACTCCAAGATACATTTCATAATTTGTATGTGTTAAGTAATCGCTAGCACTATAATCTAATAAAACAAATTCTCTTACACCGTCCTGATTTTTTTTCTCCCCAATACTTCTTAAAACTTTTTAGCTTCCTTGCAGCAAGCTTAACAGCTAGGAAATTAAATGCAAAATATAATTCTGGCCTAGTCATCAAGTTGCATTTTTGGTTCAAATAAGTGTCATCTCAATGATAAAAAACAAATCAAATCAAATCCAACTAACCTATAGAAGACACTTATCCAACCAATTAAGCAAACACAGAAACTACAGAATTACAGCAAAATAAGGCTCTGGAAAAAATTACTCTGGAAAGTCTTCTAACAAAGCAGTCACCCGAGGGCAGAATGAAATGCACGTATGTATTTCCCAACAGATTTGTTCAGCTTTTCCCTACAACCCTCCCTGGAAAAGGCTTTCCAACCTTTTTGGACAGTTCGCTCCAGAACATCAGCAGAGGTTTTGTGATCCCTGGTTGGGAACTCTTCTGCTTCAATTTAAACCTTTCTGTCCTCTTCCACACAGGCATCTCAACAGATGATTTTTTTTTTCCTCTTCATACACAACATTTTCTAGACCCAGTCATGGCTTTCACAGAAGCCACTACTGATGTAATTTCAGCTGGACTCAGTTGAGCCTATTTCTCTGTCCGTGGCTCAGGACTGTGCACCTTATCCTCAGAGCAGCAGGACTTCACTGACACACGTTTGGCTTTTCACATGCCCACATGTCAACTTGCACTGACCATCTGCATGTCCCTTCCTGCTGAAAGGCTACCTGGGAGCTGTCTGCCTTGTATCTGGCAGTTGATTAGTCTCCATAAAGGCCTTTACTGAATATTTGATAATTTTCAGCTACATGACTTTTATTTAAGTCTGTTTGGTCAATGTGTGAGAAGTATTTTAAACACTGACTCTACCTTATAGCACACCTCCATTCCCTCCCACCTTGATGCCACCTGCAAATTTAAGAACTGTGCTACCTCAAGCCATTTCTCTAGGTGGCAGCAAGAATGCCATCTGAGGATGTCCAGAGTCTTACTAAAAATCAAAATATCTTCCTGTTCTCATGTATGTAAAAAGCCTGATAGGCAAAACCTAAATTGATAAAACCATAATTTGCCAGATCCACAGTGGTTGCTGCACCCTTCCTTGCTACCATCCAAGTGCTTTCAATAAAAAATTTAGAAAAAAACAAAGGAAACCCAAGTCCTATAATTTCCTAGATTCATTTTGTCCTTTACCTGAGCCCCTCTACTAATGGGAGAGGGTACGTGCTTCTCCCTGTTTGATCCAAGAGCTCGCCCAGCCTCCATGAATTTTCAAAAGTGTCTGCTGGTGTGACTACAAGTGCTTTAGCCAGTCCCTTAAGTATCCTCAGATTAAAATAATCAGGCCTTTTAAAACAGGCAGGACTCTAACAGTAGATCTCCTAGGCTGAGATCTTATCCATTTTCTGCTGGTATTAATTGTGCTAACCATCTGCTCACTTTTGATTTTTTTTAATTGAAAACAAATGCAAAAAGTCATTGAACACTTCAGTCTCATTTGCTAATAGCTCCCTGCTTCCCTCAAGTAGCAGACCAAACACTTTACTTGGTCTTCCTCTTATTACTAATGTACTTACCAATCGATTTCTCTATGTCTCTTGCTAGTTCCATCTTATTTTGTGCCTTACTTCTTTATTTTGTCCTTGTACACTGGTACTATTCCTTTTACACTCATTCTTTTGAAGTGAGCTGACCTTGTTCTTTTTTATTTCTTGGGTTTAAGGTCTCTGAATGACCAACCTGCCATGCAGCCATGCAGGTTTCATTCATCTTCTTCCTTTTCCCTACACTGAAACTTCCCTCCCCTTTGACTAGTGACAGATCTCAGCAGTGTTGTCCTAAACTGCCCTCCTGTAAGAACTCAGTTACCCATCTGAGATTATTAAACCCTATTTTCTCAAAAGGCGCTGCTTTAATTTTACAGATTTTTCCTGTTTCTTCTTGGGGACTGTGGATCATCACTTCCACAGCCACTCACACTTATTCTACCCTACAGCTTTGCATCATGACTCTATACCACTGTATCAAAATACAAATCTAAGAGCTTCTTCCCTCCCGTCTTCCCATGTCATCAAAATGTCAGCTCACTGTAACTGTTTTGCTGCATTTGTCCCCAAAACAGGTGATGCAAGAGTTAAATCATAGAATCACGCAATGGGTTGGGTTGGAAGCAACCTTAAAGCCCATCCAGTCCCACACCCCGCCCCCCCCCCGCCCCGGGCAGGGACACCTTCCACTAGCCCAGGTTGCCCAAAGCCCCGTCCAACCTGGCCTTGAACCCTTCCAGGGAGGGGGCAGCCACAGCTTCTCTGGGCAACCTGTGCCAGGGACTCACCACCCTCACAGGGAAGAATTTCTTCCTTAGATCTAATCTAAATCTCCCCTCTCTCAGTTTAAAACCGTGACCCCCTCATCCTACCAGGACAAAGCCTCCTCACCCTATGATGTCCTGGACTCTGCTCTGTCCTGCTGACGGGAACACTTCCTGCTAGTGGTACTTGTTACCCTGATTTGACGTTTTACGAATTTTTAAATGAAGAAAAGCAAATTTATGACAAGCTCATTTGGTAGTTAACAGGAGGACAATTAAGAGTGGCAGTGAGTGAATTCTCTGGTATTTCAGTTGAGGCAATCAGAACATGTATTAAAAATGAACAATATTTATAAAATCTCAGCAGCTCCTGGTACAACCAGAGCCATCAGCCTTCGTCAGGTGGGACACCCAGTTCTCCAAGTGACTATTTGGACTCCTAAGGAGGATCTATTTTTTTTGGTCAGATTTCCTCAAGTGGTGCACTTCAGTGCGAGATTATATACTTCTAATTTCCTTATAATCTATTTGTGCTCAACAACTGCACCACCTCATATATTATCAGTCTTTGGTAAGACTAGACCTTGCTATACCTATGGGTGTGCCTTTATGCACATAGTGTGGTAGAAAAGATTAACCTTAGTTACCGGAAATACCAGATTTAGTAGTTAATCTGAACACTATTACAGTATTCCTTATATTTTTTATATAAGTATATTACATAATATTCCTTTTACATACCTCCTATAATCAAAACAACTCCAGTTCACTGCTCTGACATTTAAAGGTGGAAAGCTCCTTTTGCCTCGTGAAGTTTAAATGGAAAAAACATATCCCTAATACCACAAATCCTGTCCTACCAAAAAATGTATGAAGTAAAGCAGTGTTCATTTCTTTAAATTTCCATATTCAATGGCACGCAGAATTGTACTATTGCCCTATGAGTAATCTGGGCATATAGTATCCCTTCTTTTATGTTAGTGGGATTAAGGCAAAAGGAAGTCAAAATTATTTGCTGTGACGAATCTTGAAAACTGCCATGCGAAGATAAACTTATTTCATGCTCAGAAATCAGGAAATAGCAATCCTTAACCCACATTAAAATGAGTTTACTTTGGGAAAAGTTGCTTACATGTTGTGAATTTCCCACAATTACTGTATATTCAAAACATTTTTATATAACATTATAAAAATACATGCATGAAGCCACATGTGAAAACAGCAAAGGTATATAAATACAACCCACCCCTCAGGGGGATGATAAGAACACAGACTCTATACAAACAGCATTTGGGAGACAACCTTAAGCCTGAGGGATAGTGAACAATTAAGACATTTCTGAAATATTTTCAACTCATTCTCTGCCACACCTGATAAATTTTCTGCACCCCTTCATGGCTGCTGGGTAGGGAAGACATCCCTTGGAGATGCTGATGACAGAGCTCCCTGGTTGTAAAGTAAATGAGAACCCCTCTTAACAAATCCTCTTCACAAAAATATAAGGATCTGTAATTTTTAGGCCTTTTTGTATCCTGGTTGTCTCACCACCACCATTTTCACTCTGCCAGCTTGATTTGAGGATATACAAATACTTCAACCAGAGTCTCTACATCTGGGCAAGCTGTACTAATATACCTGAATCTGTATGATAAACCTGACCTATGGGTTAATTTATTTTACAAAGCCTAAAAAGAGATCAATTTTCTCTTTAAAACCGAGAGCCACAGTAAAATTTAACGCTGTATTTCCAACTCTTATGGCAGTTAAAGGTTTTAGGATTCGATTATTCAGTGTAATTCAGGGACACCGAACCCATTTAACTGTCCTGAGGTTTGAAACCTGTACTTTGGTACCTTTCCTATGGAGACAGGAAAACGTTGAACTTTTCTAATTTAAAGAAATACGTTTTCTTACCCGACACTGGAATACTCATGCTATTGACAAAATGGGCAGAACGGGAAAATGCAGCAATTGCTTTAAAAACACTAAAAGGTGCCCATGCAGTTTATGTCTGCAAACCTCCCCTCCTGGCCCCCCAAACCCCAAAACTGACAGAGCTATCTGACAGCCAGTGGGAAGCAGAAATCCCTTGTACTGTGAAAAAAATTATACAGAGACACATGTTCAGAAAGAAACTGTGGCATTTAAATCTCGGACTTTCTCAAAATACAGCAAACGAAAGCATCCTGGATATTTTATTTAATATACAGCCTCCATCTAACATACCAAGGATGAGACGCTCAGTCTGTTGGATTTATTATAGCTTTACAAAGTGGGTTTTTTTGACAGTAATTTTTTCTGTGAATAACAACACTGGTGTTTGGAGCAGCCTGTGAAGCAGAGGCTCAGGGTCCTTGGCCTCTCTGTTTACAGTTATGCTGCCACTTCTCATGTTGCCTGTGCAGGTCATATGGGAATAGTCCAAAATGCACCAATACACATTTTTGTCTCCTCAGAACAGTGTTTTTCACACTATTATAGTTAAGAGTATGCCAGGGTTTACACCAGTTAAGAGTATGCCAGGTTTTCAGAGGTGAATAATTATAAAAATTTACTTCAGACTCAGCTGCCTATACACAACTGGACGCACAGCCAACTTAAAAAGCAATGAACCAAATATCGTAAGTCAGATATTCTGCTCTATTTGTGATTTGGGGTTTCAGCAGCACAGGATATGGAGCTTTCCAGATCTGCATCTGTACACAGTCATCACAAAATTGGAAAGAAAATCCTATTTCCCATTCTTGAAAGCTGGGTTTCCTGTTGGAGCTGAACACTCCACATTCCTCCCACTAACAAATATCAGAAAAAAAATTGTTTACACTTTCTTTGTCACCATTAGATTTCAATGTCACATTACTTTCCAATGTTTATCCGTCTGAGAAACACTGGAAGCTTGAATTTTTTTTTTTTTTTATTGGTGACCAGTAATGTTAATCTGACATTTTTATTAGTTGCTTGGCCCAAGTGATTATGGGACATAGAGCAGAATTTATACCAAGCTGCTTGCAAACATTTCTTGAGATATTGGTAACTATGATTTGCCCCAGCAGCCAACACCTCTGAGGATGCTGCCACCAGCCAGCACAGCTGGGACACTCGTACCACATAGCACGGCTTCTAAAAAAAGATACCCATAACTTATTCTCTGATAAACCCTGAACTTGGAAAACCCCCCCTTTCACCTTCACTATCTCGGTTCTTGCACCTGAGAGCTCAAAGTTAAGCACACACTTCTGGGAAGAAATATTTTCTGACCATCTGAAGGGGAGTTTCTGCCTATGGAGGAGTTTCGGAGCCCTCTGCATCTTCTCATTATTGCTACAGCCCCCATTTTAACCAAAATAAACATCAAAGTCTAATTACAGGAAGACATTATTATTGCTGGATTTTATATGAAATAGATCTTGTTTGTAGATTCGAATAATCTCTACCACTAAAACAGTTCTGGCCACAGAGACTTTAGGGTTATTAGTGCTCAACAGATGTGGCTTAAAGATCCAAGGGGCAAGAGATTTGTGTTCTCTTGGGAAAGTCAAGCTTTAATTCAACGCCTTGCTCAGAGAAGATTCGACAGCACAACACTACGGGGACTCAGCTGCAACTTCAAGAATGTGGCCATTTGATTTAGAAAACAAATGTTTTGTTTGGTATCAGATACTTCTGTATTACATGTTATTTATCTGAAAACACCTCATTCGTTGGAGGAGATAAATCTCTGCCAAACCTCATGCTATGCTGATGTCTCATGCAGCAGAAGTAAGAAACTCAACAGCAAATTGCAGACCAGAGTTTGTGTGAGCGAAATTACCTTTTCATCATACAACTGTGGAATTAACTGAAAGTAAATACAGACTTTAGACATAAAGATGGGGTTAAGCTATCAGAGACTTTACAGAAAATTGCAAGTCTAAGGATCCATGTGAAAATCCACCCATCGGCCATTTGGTATCAAGCGAGTACTACGGAAAACAGCTCAGGTCTACGCTATGGTCGTGCATTTTGGAGGGTAGAAGGTTCCTTGGTGGCTCCTCTGCCAAGGACAGCAGATATCCATATTGAATATTTCGTCAATAAGCCTCATACTAAAGGATAATGCCTCTAGTTATTTTTAGTCAATAAAGGGGAAAAAAAATACCCAAGTGTGTCTGACAAGGAGGGACTGGAAGTATTGGAGGATTTTGAAACATTAAGACAGAAAGCTTCTTATTTCATTCAATTTGAGAGGTGAAGAGGGAACTGTGCCACAGTTTGGAGGCAAGAATAAAAATTCCATGAAATAGTCTCATGAGACAACTGATAGCACTCATCCATAGTTGGTGACACTCTGACTCCTTCATGAAAAAGGCAATTTTGCTTCCCAGAAAAATATTCTGGCACTGGGGATTCAAGAGGACAAGGCTCTCACGGCGATTTCTGACTTTCTAACCCATATTAATATCTACAGTTATCAACTCCAGAACTTCAAACTGTGACTTTGTTACAAAGAAGATTCTCAAAAAATACAAAAAGCACTCTCTTTTGTCATATATTTACAGCTGAAGAAATCCCATCCATTTAGCCAATTCTTTCCCAATAAAATCTGCTATTTTAATGCAGCTTGGCAGAAAAGTCTTATCAGGAATGAAGTTGTAGTATACATCTCAAACCTATGCTAGCAGTTGAAAATACTCTGAAAATAATTTAAAATAACATTTATTTTTATATAAACAGTAATCGCTTAAAACAAAAATCTTGTTTCAGCAGAGTGGGACAAAAGATTTAGAGCAATATTTTAGTTTCTAACAGAGTATCTAATTTCCTCCTTTATGGCATATTTTTGTTCATTTAATCAGGTATCATCTTTGATTGATATATATATATATAAAACTGACCTTGTGCATGGGACCTGAAATACCTGAAATTCCATCTCTCCTTCTTAAAAAGCAACCCTGAGGTGTACTGTAATTAGATAAAACCATCTCCTTAATGAGTGAGTTAGAACAGAGCATATGGGAGATGCTTTGGAAAGGAATGGTTGGTTTCTAAGAAAATTCACCATACAAATCAAAAATGTTTCTTGGACAAGCTGTCTGAAAAGAAAGTTTCCCTCTTCCAAAGAAAGGACAAACGTCATCAAGCCTGGGAAACCAGCATTTTTTAAGATGTAGGTCTTCTCAGTTTTGTTTTTCTGCTATTGGAAAGAGATGGAAACAATTACAGAAAACAGGGGATGAACATCTCTACAAAGAATGGAACATGACTGGCAAATGCAAACATTTAGTGTGGATTGAATTAATTTTGCATTGTAGCCTTTCGCACTTCTGAGGAAATTAATTCTGGGAACTACAAGATGAGAAGCCACTGGCTTGTTTCCAGTACCTCCTCACAGTCATCTGCTTGAAAATCAGCTTCAAAATTGCATATTTATTTTGGATGAATTACCCGTTTCTAGTGTTTTGAACAGCAAAGACAGACAGCTAAAATATTTACATTAAAGACTAGACACCAGTAGAAGAACTGCTAATTGTTTGCATGCAAAATGATTTTTCCTAAAAAGAACAAACAGCAATAAAAAAGGTGGTTCAGGTTTTGGAAATCATTCAAACTTTTGTCCAAAGAAATGGCTATACTTCCGAAACATACTGCTATCCGTTCATTGCCAATGAATTCCTCTGAATTAGGTATTACAGAAAGTATTTGACTTTACAAACTAATTTAGGAGTGAGCATATGGTTCAGGTCACTTGCACTAACTGACTGGTTTTGTGAAATGCACACAAATGTTTTCCTTAACTGTAACTGATCTCTAAACAGGAATATGGGCTGATGATCCCAAGGCCTGAATTTTAAATAAATACTCATGCAGAACCCACAAAACAAATGTTTTTAGTACATGAAAACCCATATACAACACCCAACTCAACAGTCACTCATGTCAAGTCGAGTAAAGGTCCCTGGTGCAAGACAGGGTTGGTGTCTTGAACAAAATAAAATTTTGTTCCTATCTCTACATCCTTAATCAAACATCATGACACACGAATGGTTAACAACTGCATCTTATTTATACTTTTAGATGTACTTACTACTGTGCTGCAATGTGAATTAAGTTGTTAAAATTTCAGGGCTCAGCCTGACATTTCCTCCTCACTCACAGACCATCAAACCACTGCTGCTTGGATAGAAGAAGTTGTATTTGTTCCCAATGTCGTGTTTGGCGTTATGCTGTGGTTCAAAAAGTTGTAATCTGTACGGTAACATTTTGCCTGCCTGGCAACAGGAACGATTTCTATTTGCATGGTAATGAGACATTTTATTTGACAAGGTGTTGCAGGAAAAGATGCAATAATTTTAACAGTTGGGTGTTACACTTTAAAACCCATTCAATGAATCTGGGAAAAAACATTGCTTCAATGCTAAACTTTATGCGAGTGGGCCATGGAGCAGGAAAAGGGACCAAATACTACTGAAAAAATAATCAGAGCACCCACCCGTATTAGTTGAAATATTAAACTACATAGTCCAAAGGAAAACTATTGTGTTGTTTTACTCTGGATCTGTCTCCCGCGAGGTAAGGGAGGCCCCAAAGACAGACAGACAGGCTGGCAGCAGCGCGGAGATGGACACGGTGAGATTTCCATCTCGCTTAACCCCTAACCAAAATGAACTTGGACTCTACCTCAGCTCTAACCCAGAGCCCCGATGTTAACTTTAAATAATCTAATTAACCTGAAAGTTTGCTATCTTCTCCCTGTTTTGCCTTACAAAAAACAAACTTTGCCGTTACTTTAGGAAAACCGGTACTCATATTGAATCATCCGTATTGCTGAAAATGTGATATTATCTTTGACCTCAGACATGTAGCTTGAATAATGAGATAGGCATTTGACTAGATGATAAACAGAGATCTTATTTCCTCTGCAAGGAAGCACTGAGAAATTTAACTAAGGCCAGTGCAGCAGAGGTGTCTGGACAGGTTAGAAAAATAAAAATCACACGGCTTCACTAAACCAGTGAATTGGGGCAGCACATTGACATCATGGAAAAATGATCTGAAATATTTTCCTAGATTCAAATTTTAAACATACATAATTATTAGATAACTAGTTAACCTGACAATGCTTAATAGACACCCCCAAATTAATGGTACCATTTGTTTCCAGGCCTTCAAACCTCAAGCAGGCTGATGGCCAACCGCTGTGAGCTGCCACGGGGCTGGAGTGGCTGCCCCTGAGCACAGCTCCCTGGGACCCCCCTTGGTGGGGGCACTGGGGAGGAGGGGTCACAAAGAAAACTGAAGTCCTTGTTAGTGGAAAGCGTCAGGACCTCGCCATTTTAATCCACAGTCCGGAAAGGCTGAGTTGTGTAAACAATAACCTGTCCATCCCATCCCTTGCCAAGCTTACAGCAGCTCTTTAAGACCCTTAAACAGGTATTTTTCCTTATTTATTTTCTAACTGCTGACAGTCTCCTAAAAAAACTTGATCAAGCAGCAGTATAGGTAATAAAATAAAGCAATATTTAGCTTAAGGTAAACATGAAATAACCAGTACTACTGCCTTCAGTGCTGGTGTGTGACGGCCGCCTGGCCAGCCCAGTGCACATTCAGAAACTTCAGTTGAGTTCTGCAAACAGACATATGCTGCAGTTTCTTTATTTCTTTTAAAGACAGCTAAGCTTATCTAAATTATTTAAAGCATAATTCAGAAAATGGTTACTCACAGTTACAGAGAGGCCTCTTCTACCAGTGAGCTCCATCTAGAAACGAAGCATTTCAGTATTTCTGTTGCAAAACTAGTATTTCACTCGGCGACTGGGAAGTGACTAAAAGCTGCTGCTGTCCACAGCAATTGCATTTTCTTTCCTTGTCAGAACACCCACACTTCTTATAACCTACACTTTAACTCATGCAATAGAAGCTAAAACCAGCACTGCCAACCCTCGCCCCATGTCACAATGTGAATCAAAAAAGCAGCAAGCATTGCATGAGCTTTCCTAACAAGGCATCTCTACACAGCCCAGAGGCTTTTTGCTTTTACTAAGGAAATTTCAGATCTTGTCTGCGTGTACTTGGGTAAACTCTACAAGCGTTTTTCAGCTTTGTAGATTCAAACCCCAAACCACCTTTGCTTAGATGAAGATTACAGGTTCACTTCGGGTCAAAAGAAACGGAAGAGACGCAGTACCTGCCTACAAAACTGTACCTACGCTGCGTTTTGTAGGTTTTGCTTTGCTGTTGGAGAATTCACATGATTTTATTCCATCTTCAAAGTTTTTAAGTGAATTCACCTATGGCAGCTGTGTTTCTGCTTGTTACTCTGTGTATAAGACAGCCTAGGTTGAGTAAGTTGGTAGAAGTCACGTTAAACAGTAGTTTTGAAGTTACGTTATGTCAAGCTTTGATGTAAGAGGTCACCAAACCTCTTGAAGAGTATCAGAGTCCGACCAGACACGTGCTCCCCCGGCCTGGTGTCCCTCCAGACTGCCATCACTGCCAGAGACTTCAGGAAGAGGACAAGACAAACTCAATGACAGATAATTACATTACAGCCTACCCATACCCTACTTAAATGTCTTTTCAACATCCTAGGCGTTTTGTTCTCTATAGCACAGGGGTTACGTTGCATCTCACACAACTGTACACGTCATTACCCGCACAAACATCTCAACTCTGCCAAAGATGCTATAAATTTTGCTGTTTAGTGGCAAAGTCCATGAAGTTGTCTTATTAAGTCTTCTTTTGCCCTTTCCTCTGTCAAAATCTCCTATTGTCAGAGTGAATACAGGTCCCAGTGCAGGGCGGGAGGGGAGGAGGACTGCGCACCAACGCCCAAGGTGGCTGCAGTAAGAAGATGATGAGATTAAGGAAATTTAACTAAATCGAAAACTACCATGCCAGAGCCCATCTTTCCCTGTATCACAAGCACCGTTATTTTGATTCATGCATTTCAACTGAAGCAAACACCAAAAGCAATTTGTGTAATAATACGACAGAAAGTTAAACAAGAGTAAGCAAACTGCAGGAAATTCATCACCAGAGAACACAATATCAAACAAGCATGTCCCAAGGAACAAAAGCAAGAGGTGAAGACAACAATGAAACAGCAAGAACGCATCCAATGTATACAAGAGGGAAAGCAGAGCGAGGGCAAGAAGCCAGACACATTACACATGACATAAGTAAATAAATCAAAGGAAGTGAGATTAAAACCTGAATTAACTGGAGGAGGGGGAGAGCTATAGCACCTGCATAGAGGTGTCCGCCCCATGGAGATTAATATCACACAGTCTATGAAAAGTCTGATTTGTAGTGGCTGAGCAGGGAAAGTAAGAAAAAGATTCACATTTCAAAATCAAGAGAGCTAAAAAAATAACTAGTGTCACTGTTCTCTGGTTTTCAAACTGCAGTACCCACCTGAAAGCACAACAGGATTGCTCAAAGAAGCTCCTGCTAATCTGGATTTATATTAGAATAAAATTATATTTTAGTTTTGCTTTAAACTGTGGTTAAATAAGGCAAATTTAAAACCAAGCAGTTTTAAAACTGAGTGTTTTTTCCATATATGTTTTAATTCCTTTCTATCATGCTCTAGCTCATGACTAGCCAGGGTTTTACTTTTCAAATCTTTCTGTAGATTAACCAAAAAACCAAACCAATAAAACTTCAGTTTCATTGGGTTGTTTTATACTATTTTTTATTCCGTAGACAGTAACTTGAAGCTTCAGATAAATATCAACTGATCTTCAGCTGTGTGAGTATTTTGAGATGTATCAATAGCACAAAGTCTCCAAACACAAACCAAGTTCACTTCAAGCATCACAGTCTCATTCCAAACAGGAACAGCAGGAGCATGAAAAAAAATTCATACATTTTCAAAAATATTTAAGGAAGGTTGTGCTATTTTTCTAAGGAATAGTTCTGCCGTTCAATGCTCTGACATAAAGGAGGGCGCGGGCACAACACTGCCCCGAAGCTGAGGGCTGGAGGGCACGCAGCTGCCACCCAAGGGCAAAGCAAATTTCCCAGAGCCCACACCTTCTGGGACAGAAAAAGGATCTCAAACAGAGATATTTCATCCCTCCTCCTCCTCTGGGCAGTAACAGCCCTCTGTGCTGAACCGGCCTTCAGCTCTTGTTGCAATCTTGCTAAAGAGGAAAAATGATCTAAGAGCACCGAGGAGAAGAAACACCTTCCCATCAGCTATTCATAAGAATATGCAGAAGGATGTTACAGTGACTTGCAGCAACTTAATTATTAAAGAAATACATACAAGTGGGGATGATCGTACTGCTTAATGTGATTTGGAAGTTTTGGCCTCTTCATGATAAATTCTTCTCAATTTACCTATAGCTGTGACCATAGAACTAAAGTGAATAAGGGGATTCTGAAACACAGAAAAACCTACGCATCTCCTCAGGTTTGGAGCAGAGCTAAAGCACAGCCCAGGTCCAGGCTGGTGCCATTTCTATGCACTAAACAGAGCAGATCAACCGAGAGGCAAATATTGAAGGATAATGTAAATAAAGGCCATCATAAAGCACAGCCACAGCCATAAAATGTGACTCTATAATCTTAAGTCTGGCTATTTAAAAATCACATTAAAAGAAGTCAGATACGATTTGATGGGATCTTACGTTGGCAAGATCACAGCATCATCAAGGCGGCTGTTACGTGGGTGGGTAAAACTGCTGACTTCTAGTAATTTTGTATGAAAAATTCCTCGCCACTAAAGTAATAGTAAAAACAGTCAAGAGAATAATCGTATGGAAAAGTATAAAAACTGCCAATCCTCCTTTGCCTGAGATTTTCCAACCACCTGCTGGCAAATGGCATTATATGGGTTTTTCTTTTTTAAATATAAAAGCCCTGTGAGAAATAAATTAAATAGAATCAAAGTATCCTCAACGTTTTCCAGAGCATTTATTGATTATGGGATTTTCACGTCAAAAAGTGGCACACGTGCTTCTGCAACCCATTTGTCCCCTCTGTGCACAGGTCGTTGCGGAGGAAGGCGAGAGCACGAAGCAACAAATATAACGCACGGGAAGTTTCAATTTTAGATATGCGAGACCACAAAATTAATGAGCGTCTTTGGAGTAATAATTTGTAGACTTCACAGAGAACCAGGGAAGATTATAAATGCTGTTGACCTAGAAGAAGTAATAGAGAATTCAGTATTCAGTACTGAAGAACAATTTATAAGTGAATAAAGTCTAGCATGCAATATGACTGCTTTCTGTTGACAGATGGCAGAGAAGCGTCTTCTCCATTCTCTCTCATTAAAATAATTATGGCAATGTATGTTAGCCTCTCTTCAAGTCTGGCATTTTCACAGCACATACCGGGGCATCATCATTGTAGGAATAAGGTTAAATAATAATGGAAACACATTTCTGGCATGCAAAGGGCATTTGATATTAAACTTACCTGCTTCCAGAAATAACAGCAGGGAGAAATTTGTTACCTTAGAGTAAATGAAATGATTTAACTTATTTTAACAGGAGGTTAATTAGAGCTCTCTGCTAACTTGAGAAACGCGTCCCAAAACCAGGTCAAGCCACGGTTAGGCTGATGAGCCTTTGCCTTATGTAGCTCCTCCAAAACCAGCCTTGTTTCTCGTTTTTACCTTCACTGCCAATTGCTCACTGTAAAACTGCAAATCAGATGCAGTCCAGTGTGAAACTTCTTCCACAGCTGTCAAATAATAAAGTCTGCGAAACTACGGAGAAAAAAAATTTAGGTTGCTAGAAGCCATGTAAAAAAATATTCCACGTTCAGGTGGATTTCTTGCACGGCCAGTGCATTTGTGGCTGCTGCTCCAGCAAAACACCGAGGGAGGCTGGGTGGCACGCAGGGAGGCATTCAGCGTTAGCCTGGTTATCCCCTGCGCTGCTAATTACTCCGATGGGTAGTTAGTGACACAAGTTAATTACCACCACGTAACGGGGTTTCAATACTGTAAGTCGATGTCCCCACCGTAACGCATGACATTAACACCGCATGATGTCATGGCTTAGCAAAAATTATCTGGTGTCAGCACTGTACACTCCACGTTTCTCGCTGCTGTTCTCCCCAATATGATTCACTTTCATTATTTATGAGACTTGTCTCACTAACCCTCAGCAACGGTTCCAAATAATGATAGGAATCTGTCAGTGTAGGATTGTATTTCTCAAAACAATAACCACAGTTCCTGGAAATGTCAATATGTCAATTGAGGGTAACACATCTCTCAATAAACCAATATTTTGTAAAAACAAAACAAAATCTAGAAAAAAAAAATATCATGCACAGAAAACGAAAATTTGAGCTCCACTGAGCTCTCCTCTTACAATGCTGGGCAGAAAAATTCATCCTTCCTGCCAGACGGTGGAGACAGAAAAGCACATTTTTATTTGTCCCCAATTACAAATTGTGAAGCATTCAATATTTTAGCACTTAATGTTCATGAAACGCTGTGAGAAAGGAAATGAGGGCCTTGACAAAAGTCAAAGAGCTCACACTACAGCAGAAACCAAACTTAGTAACACCATGTGCAAAAAGCTGTACTAAGGATAAATCACACAGGCCTTAACAGTTCCATCCTGAACCTAATGATTTAGAAATTTAGAGCCACTCAAACGAATTTTTCCTCCACTTTTGAAATCAGCCTTGCACACATCTGCATTTTACCCCAAGCCAACAAGAATAAAGGTGATGATCAAATCCCTGCCTCCACTTCTAGATAATGTAGGCCTTACATTTCCATCCAAATACCCGTTCTCTCATGTTCTTTGAGGCCAGTGTTAATCAAAGGAATTTTCTGAATTAGCTATGCAGTTCTGAAATTATTTATGTAGCTGTAGTGTATCTTTGAGATATATGTAGAGATACTACATTCACTGAGCAAATATTCATCTACATGAGCAATACTTAAGTATTTACGTGCTACAAAGCCAACCCTAAAAACACGGCAAAGCCACTTAATTTCTTAGGTTACAGGTTGGGTTTTTTTCAAAACCAAATGTTTTCCACAAAGGTCTTACCCCATCCAAGTTTTTACTATACTGGTTTTCCTTCATGAGCAAGGTTTACAAAACACCAATTTGACACAATACAAAACCAAATGGGTGAAGGGTGTTCTCAGGACACAACGGTAGCTTTAACATACAGGTAGGAAAAACCTGAAGGTATTTCAGGTGATGCTTAAATTAGGAGAAAATGTAGACACTATTTGCCGTTTCTGAAATTCTAGGATGTTGAGATTTCTAATACCAGAAGTGCAAACATATAAAAAAAAAAAAAAATCAAAGGAAAGCAAAAGCAAGTTCTACAAAACTGAAGGTCTACAGAAAAATGTATTGATTTGTTAGAGGAATGTTCAACTAAAAAGCAAAACTGTTCTAAAGCACAATACAAAGAATATTAAAAGCACTAAAATTTCTGTTCCCCATTGCAACACTCACATCTGTGTGTTGGGAATAAGGAAAATACAGCCTATCTATTTTGAAGAATATAAATTTATCAGAACAGCAATAAATCCCTACCCATGACACAAACTACAAATAACTACACAAACCTCCCTAACAAATCATCTTGAATTTAATCTTTCCAAACCCAAAGACCATCGTATTTGGCTAATACAGTACATCTTTTTCCACCACTTGCATGGGACTTTGGTCTGGAGTGATCCATTTATTTGTGACTTTTCCGGAAAATTCCAATTTCTAGAATTTACAGAGCAGAGATTATCAAAGCTGTGAGACCTGATTTAAGAGAAAATTAAATAAACATACCAGCTTCACATGACACTATATGCAGCATGTAATGTTAACAAGCAGTAGGTAAAAGTGGTAATTAAACAGTTTATATCTTTCAAACTGCATAATCTCCAATTATCAAGGAGCATTATTTAGGTAAGTAAATATAATGGGGTTAGGAATGATAGCATGAAATTACAAGAGGAGCATCTGTGGTGAACGGCAGAGGAGCGACACAGATCTGCTCCGCCACAGCAGAGTCTCTCAAAGGAAAATAGCAGAAATCTTTACTCTTGGGAAAATCAAAGACCGGGCTAAAGAAGCGCACAAAGGAGGAGACAGGCTCTCTTCATCCCTAACGGTAGAAGCCTCTGATCACAAGGTAAGAGTAATAATTGGGTGATTTCTCAGCAATTTTACCACGCAGTCATGAAAGCCATTGACATTAAGGATCTGCTTCAGAGGTAGCAAAAAATGACGAAGGATATAAATATCAGAAGGCTGCAGAGCTTGAGAAATTAAGGGCTATAAACAACCAGCAGCCGATGAGATGATCTGAGATACAAAACAACTGAAGAAGCTAAGCCATTAACCAGCACGTGTCCCATCCTACTGACAGCCCCGAGTGTCAGAGGGCCTGAACGCAGCCAGTGCTGTTCTTGTCATTAAGAACAGGAACAAAGCAGATGATTTCTCTGTATTTTCCATTAAGAATGGGACAATGAGTTTGTCCTCTGTAAGGGACACGGCTGACTCAACTGGTTCAGGGACAATCCTGACTCATTGCTTGTTCCTCATAGTAAGCATTAGAAAACTAAGAAAAATAACATTTCCCCAAATTATGGGTAAAACTGCAGAAGACATCTACGCTACTGAGTTCCTTTATTTAAATATCAGTAAGAAAAAACTAATTCAGAAATACAGTAAACTTTGGGTTTCCTCGCTGGCCCTCAAGGGTCTATCCTTCCTGCGTCCTGCAACCACAGCTTGCAGCTGCCTCTGCCTTACTGATTGCACCATTTGTTGTTTTTCCTATTCCCCATTTTCTGTTCTTTCCCATTCTTCAGGTTTCTGTTCCCTATCTGCTTGCCCACTCTATATACTCTTCTACATCACAATTTTGGTTATTACTTTTGTAACGGTATCTCACAAAGTTACAATTACTCTATATCATGTTGCATCCTGATCTCCTGTTGCTTCCTCCGATTAGAAGCAATTCTCCATCTTTTCCTCTAAAATTAATCTTTTCCCTAATAATGTGTCATCCTTGACACTGCTGTATCTGAATGAACGGGAGTACATCACACTTCCAGAACTGGAAAAGTTTCACCTG
Source organism: Strix aluco (assembly GCF_031877795.1). Classification (NCBI taxonomy): domain Eukaryota; kingdom Metazoa; phylum Chordata; class Aves; order Strigiformes; family Strigidae; genus Strix; species Strix aluco. The sequence continues at coordinate 40,039,714 of NC_133937.1, read as the reverse complement.
CCCTCCTACTTGCACTATTTGGAATTTGTTTTACGTTGTTCACACTTCTCAAACAATATTGACAAAACCACCTTCCTTCATCCCACTCTAACCACCATATTGCCCACCAAATAAGTCTCTGTGGCTTCTTGCCAAAATTCTCTCTCTTACTCAATACAGCTGTTCCATCACATGTATTTTTCTCACTTTCTCTACCTCATTCTCCCCTCACGGCCAACTCAACCCAACACCCTCAACAGCCAACTACACAATTTCCTTCTCCTGCATTTGCCTGAAAGAGTCACCTCTCAAATAAGGGCACCCAAAGCACCCAGCCTTTGATTTGCACTGGTGTAAAGCTCACTGACATCCTGTTTTCAGCTGACCAACCGTACGCCTGCGGCAGGTCTGTGGAAACCATCTTCCCTATGGGCCTTCCAGTCCCGGAGGGGACAGTGGATGGACACAAGGGCAGGAAAGTGATGGGACAGGGAAGGGATCTTACCCCTGGGCTCGGCACTGGTGAGGCTGCACCTCGATGAGTGGGTTCAGTTTTGGGCCCCTCACTCCAAAAAGGACACTGAATGACTCGAGCGTGTCCAGAGAAGGGCAACAGAGCTGGTGCAGGGTCTGGAGCACAGGTCTGATGGGGAGCGGCTGAGGGAACTGGGGGGGTTTAGTCTGGAGAAGAGGAGGCTGAGGGGAGACCTCATCGTCCTCTACAGCTCCCTGAAAGGAGGGTGCAGAGAGGGGGGATGAGTCTCTTGAATCAAGGAACCAGCGTCAAGACAAGAGTGAATGGCCTCAAGCTGCGCCAGGGCAGGGTCAGACTGGCTCTTAGGAAGTATTTCTTTGCAGAAGGGGTTGTTGGGTGTTGGAATGGGCTGCCCAGGGCAGGGGGGGAGTCCCCATCCCTGGAGGGGTTGAAGAGTCGGGTTGACCTGACAGTGTGAGGTTAATGGTTGGACTGGATGATCTTCAAGGTCTTTTCCAACCTAGATGGTTCTGTGATTTTGTGAAAGCAGTAAGAGGCCGACAGACAGAAGTCCCTGCTTCGGGCTGCAACACTCGTGCTGTTCTCCTTTGCTTTTCACCATCCTCCATTTCCAAAAGGCTGTTCATTTTCACACGGTCAACACCGTTGGCAAGCCCTTTTGAAGCGTACTCCTGGGCATGTTCTCCTTCCTAGAAATACACTCAGGCTCAAACACACATATATACATAACCATAAAATCACAAACCACTTAACATAAGTAACAGTTCTGACATTTTTCAACTACACAGTGGGTTAATGATAGATAAACTGTTTCATATGGAATTATTACAGATTTTGCACAGCATTCTGGTTCACCAAAATCAAAGTTTCACCAACTGCACCAAAAGAACTTTCCCTACATCATTTTGTGAAACAGCCACATTTCCGTGTCAGTGAAGTGCAGAGGATGGGAGACTGAACAAAACTTGCTGTTTGCTACTAGCCTTGCGGTTTCCAGCCTCATCAACAAGAGTTCACTAGTGACAAGAGCTGTATTTATCATATAAACAACGAGGAAGTCCCCAAATGAGAGAATTAATCTCCCTCCTGCACATATGCTCCCGCACACAGCCATGTACACACGCAGAGCGCGTGGAGTTTAAACGTTGGCTGGCACACCTATCAATCCATGGCAAACTTATCATAAAGCAATCATAGCTTAATTAAAGGCAGAGAGAGGTCAATATGTTCACATGCAAGATGATTCAGTATGATGTCACTTGGGTACAATCAATTAAAATGCACAGGATATTTTTAAAATGGGAAAACCCAAGTAGGGAGCCTGTTGTCTACCCAAAGGTTTTGCTATGCTTTAAAAGCTTCATTTAAATATTTTTTTTCCTTATTTATATGCACAAAAGTAATAGTTATATCAGATATTCATAGGTGATTTAGATGATTGATACCAATTTCTCTTCATAATATGACTAGCAAATAAAAAACACAGCAGTTCTAATATAAAAAAATAACATGTGACAAGGTTTCCTAAAACATTTCTATTTTGGACCTCACAAGCTAAATTGCTTTTGCTGGCCCCTTCCACCTCTCAGCATGGTTGACAGACAAATTGATCGAAACATCGGAAAATAATATGCTTGCAAAATTTCTCTGGGTGAGTTTTCAGTCTTTTGAATTTTTCATACAAGAACAAAATGAAAGATTGCCTCCTTGATTTTTCCTCCATTATGCGTCCCCATCTTATGTACTACAGGAACATACAATACTTCAAATAGCAGCAATACATTGTAAACAAAATGTATAACATTTTTCATAGAACACCCAAGCCGTGCAAAGTTAAAAGACTGGGTAGCAGGCATCTTTGCCCTGCAGATTATGTTGTTCAATTATAATGAATTCATACATTTGAAGTTGCCTTAGGGCCTCTCATTAGACTTAGGGGTGTTTATTACAGGAAATATTGCTTGTATCATTTAAGAAGCAAGAAGGCTAGATGATTTGATTAGAAATGTTGACAGTTGAGGTGTGTAAAAAATATGTCATTCACCCACATTTCCCCCACTTTAATATTAGGATCCTTCATTTTTTATGAATTCTTTAACCCATTCCTCCCTTCCCCGGAGCCCACGGCTGTTGCAGCACAGTCCGCTCCCAGGACCGCCAATTCTTCACCAGGAGCTGCTATTCTGACACCGGCCAAGGCTTTTCACCTGGCAACGGGGAAAAAATACAACCGCTGCCTTTCCAGCGCCGTCCCTCCCGCCGACGCATGCGCGGGCACAGCCGGTGGGTCCACCCCGCTGCCGGCCTCCTCCCGCACCCTGAACGCCGCAGAGCCCCAGGCTCCTGCGGAATAGGGAAAATTAACCTTCCTTACGGCGCCAAAAAGGCAGAATCTCATACATTTAAATTTGCACCTCATGAAATTTAACCAAATTATTTTCCTCGATATTGCATAGGAAAGCCTGATAAATAGTTCGTCAGCTTTTGGTCCAAATTAAACAAATCCTGTGAGATTATTTGGAATTAAAGCAGTCAGCAGTGTTGATTTAGTCTAAGGGGCTGATCAGAAAGCTATGGGAAAAAACTAAATAAAAATCATTGTTTGCTAATTTCTTGTTACATTTGCCACCAAAAAAAAAAATCAAAAATTTTAATACTCTTGAAGGGTAATATACAGTTTACTATGTAAACTGACCTCTAAACATACTTTAGATTATCTGTAATTCAGAGAAAAATAATTATTTTTTGCACAAGATCTTCTGACAGCCACTAGTCTTGAGTATTAACCTCCCCAAACTTGCTGCTAGTAACTAGCAGCAATTTTTACAACAGAGTGGTTACTACTGTTTTGTCCATGTGGTTTCAGACTAGCATGTCCCTAAAAACAAGAGCATATATTCTTAAGTGTACATATAAAATAATGCAGCAAATAACATTAAGTAATTATGAGGGCTCATAGCACAGGCAAGAAAACTCAACTTCTGTGTCTCACTTGTTTATCACCTAGAGTTGGCCTAGCTCAAATTTGGCTTCCATTTTCCACACTATGTTTAGCCAGAGAAACTGAAATAAAACACAGCTTTACTTTGAGAAATTTAAATAACTTCAAATGCGTATCTGAGGAGCAAACAAGGCTCTTACAGAGCTTTCAGACTTCAGATTTGATCGCAGCACCATTTGAAAAGGAATAGAAAAAAAATTAAGTTACCAAGAATAATGCATTTGCATTTTTATATTGGAGCAGTTTTCCCTGTGCTGAGGAAGTCTGTAAAGGCAGGTATGTATTTAAATAGGGCCTAAGCAATTGCACTGGTAGGGACATTCTTGTTAACAGAGAGTTAAAGAAACATCAGTGGTGTTGAAAGTAATTAGGCTAAAATATGTGTGTATAATAATAATGTTGGAAAAATTTCTAACATGACTAGTAACTGCTTTTCTCCTCTGAGGACCTGGTATTTGCCATTTCATCCTGTCTGCAAAATATCACAGAATGTTGGTAGTTTGCAGCCAAATTTTATTTTCCTACCACAAGTCAACAGAAACTAGACTTAAAAACTAATTTCAGTAGTGTATTTGCATTTTTTCTGTTTAGTTTGTTAGGTGTTATCTATGCACACATACAAATAACTACTTATATTGAAACAGGTAGTTTTTTTAATAGATAATTGTATTTTTACTGCATTTATACCCCCAGCATCTATCAACCAAATAAAATTTAATCACATCTCTCAATGCTTGAGACAAAATTTCAATTTTTGATGCTTATTTTGTATTCAGTTGTAGAACACGGTCAGAAATTTGATTTCAAAGGGCATATCAGAAGTGTTTAGTACTCACACCCACTGCAGTAACAGATTCCTCTTTCTTCTGTGGTCCTAACAAGCTCCATATAGCTCAGAATTTCCCTACAGAATCAGTCCTGACAGAACTGCACCCCACTGAAAAGCAAGAATTACCAAATACCCTGTCTGAGGCAATCTGGTTTTAAACTATTCTTCTGCCAGCCCCATATTGAAAATACCAAAATGGCAGTCCTGGCTCAATTCAAAGCCTACGCATCCTTTTATACCGATTGTCCTGAAAACACAATTAATAACAGCACGCTCAGTTCATCAAATATTTTTCAACTCTACCGTGCAACAACAGCTACGTTTTAAGATCACACAATTTCTATTCAGCATCAGCAACGCATCAGCTTTGCATTTCCTATACTGAATTGACGCGTAGCACTTCAGAAGTTGCTAATCTGCATTTAAAGATCCTTACATCTCTTAAAATACTTAACTAAATACTTTAGGGTGTTTAAACCACAAGCTGCCTACTATCTTCAAATATCTACAGGACTAACAGTAGCGTTCTTAAGTTAGGAGTGACAAATACTAGAAAACCTCCACAATTTGGCTTCCATATCTCTGAATTGGTATTTCAGTGACAGATGTTTGTTGCGGCAAAAACCTCTGTCAGAACAAAATTAGGTGATCTATCATTTTAAGATATGGTCTTCATATACTGTTTACTCGAAGATATCACTTGCCTCAAGCCAATTTTGACCAAGAACATTTTGTGATATGGAAGTGATTTGTATATCATCATTTTTGTGATAAATGTAGCTCTTGAACACAAAATAACCTACTATTCCACAGTATTACAGTTAAAACTCCTTCACCAGTAAATCTGTACTACTGCTTTTATTACTACAAAGATACTGTATCTAGACTTCAATGTATTTCCCATTTTTATTCACTGAATAGGGTTGCCTGGTTTCTTGGCTTTACATCAGGGAGCTTCGCCCTCTCCCCCTGTTTTGTACCAGAGATGGTCCTCAAGTTCTGGGGGGCACAGGAGGAACACAGCACCCACCTCAACACATACCTTTGTATTTGTTTCAGCAAACGGGGCAAGGGAAACACAAAGCGATGCAAAATGTCTTCCAAAACGACAGTGCCGAGAGGCAGGGACTGCTTTAGTTGTTCATATGACATGTCACATCCAAAATTAACCATTCAGTTCCACTGTCATCAGTGTAGAAGCATCATCCCTCCTCCAAGAGTCTAAAGCCTTCCAAATCACGGATGACTGGAATAAACCAGCAGCCTCCACCTTACCCCCTCACCTTCCGCAGGGGAGGAAGGGGACATGATGACATAAGCCACCCACACAGGGCTGAAAACCACCATAAAACACAGAAGTTGGAGAAATCACAGGTGTAAGTGGATGAGACAGAACAAGGAGGACATCCCAAGAGGGTGAGTAAACAGAGAAGCATCCATCACCTGGCCCATCTTAAGCTTAAGTTGAGGAGTTCCCACCATCTATGCAGAATCTGACACCTTTTCAGAGACCCCCGGTTAGCAGGACCACCTGCAAACTAGAAAATTAATTGGGTCCATACATTATTGCATACGCCACCGAATAACCATAATTTAGTAATGAGCTCCAGCCATTACCAGCCTTGGGTTAATCTAAAGCAAACTCCTAGCGATAAGGGGCTCTAGTTTTAAATCCTTCCCCAAAGTAACAGCTGACCTAACAGTAATCGGACCCTGTGTACAAGCCAGAGAGCAACAGCACTGTGCATGAAGACTGGTCCCTTGGCCATCAACTCCCTGGCTTTGCAGTCAGCCTTGTCAGGGCTGGCAGCAGAAGGAAACTCAAGTCAAGAGGTGACTTGACTCACTGCCCGCTCCATCATGGGAAGCGGAGGCTAGCGAGGGTTTTGTTTGTTCTAACTTAAAATGCAATCTTCTTCAGATAAACGGTGCTGAGGTGTTTCAATGGTGTTAGTCCATTTGCATCTTGAGTAAAAACGGTCTAATTAGCTCTGAAATACAGGCAGAACAAAACACTGGTGCTTGGCAAGTGAGTCAGAGACGTGTCTCACACGAGTCAGCAATGCTCTGCGGTGGCACCAATGAGGGGGCTGTCCCACCACACACTGTGAGAGGGATCAAGATATTTTCATACCCGAAGGGACTAAGCTGAGCCCAGAGGCTGAAGGGCTTCATTGCTTTCCTCACAGCTCAAACCCCACTGCTCCACAGCCTGCCTTCCTGCTTTTCCTCTAGGAAAGCATTTTCTGCAGCATATGGCTCAGCCTCTTAAGCTGTTCCTAAGCCACCAAGTCATACCTGGCTCCATCCTGAAGGGACTTGCCTCAGTCCCTCAGCCAAGTTGCACAGAACCACCTCAAGAAATCAGTTACTTTCTTCTAGAACTGCAAAAGCAGAAAAAGTCCTTATTAAAGGGTAGGATCGACCAACACCGGTAGAATTTCCTTAACAGTACCTGGGTCACGGTATAGCACAATCTCAGTCCAGGGGAGTCTGCTGGAGTTTATGCTCTCCTGCTCAGCTCCTACGCTCACACGCTCATCTTGGTTACCCACACATCTGGAACAAACCTCAGCAACACATCTGCTCTCTGCTTCATCCATCAGCTACCAGACTGGGGACATGCAGCACCACGCTTTGCTAGGCACTGTTTCTGGAATAAAAACAGTGTTAAGATGATTTTTACCTTACAGCGTTAGGAGAACAGACTGGGAAGCGACAGAGTTTTATTGGGGAATGATGGGAAATAAGTCTTATCATTAGGCTCACAAAGTTTGAGAGCAACATTACAGTTCAGAGCTACAACAGTGAGATAATTGAATTTAAAAGAACCACGTGTACTATGGCCTTTGTTCCTTTCACAGGCCGAGATTTAAAATAGCACAGATCAGGCTGCACAGCTAAAAATAGGACACTGCAGCCTACACAGCTTATTACAAAAGCTATGCCTCAACAGGTGTTAATTTTACCACGTGTCTTCAATCAAAATATCTTTTATACTGGGAATTGTTTGTACAGAACTTACTAGTAGAAAGATTTTTGTGCTGTTTAATGACCAGTGCCCAACTTGCTGCTCACTAGAGGAAAACTGGGTAGTTATTCACATGACATACTGCTATAATAGAGATTAGCTCAAGTATAAATTGGTGTTATCACTGATTATGCACCTAGAAAGCTTAGTGATTTACCAGGAGTTGATTGTACTAGCGTCTGTACTAATAGATTAGAGCCCGTGGCTGAAGGATATGAGTCATTAGTACCTGTACCAAACCCAGGTTAGGCTGGTATTGACAAATCAGTACTATAACAACTATTTTGAAAAAGGTAGCATGCTTATCTGGTTCACAGAAGAATGAGAAAGCTCTTCCTGGATGTGTCTCAGAACAAAAGACTGCTATTACTGAACCTTACACTGCAGCACCCCTGGAAGAACTCGCCTGTTACATGGAAAAAACCCTAAAATCCTGAAGTCACATGCAGGGAACAGTGAAAACCTGATCCTCCTCTTCATAATCTTCCGTGTGATCACCTCCAGCCTACGCTACAGGCTTGGTCTAGAAAATTTCCCCTTCCCTGTAGCAGATGAAAGGCTCCTCACAGTCCCAGCACAATGTGGCTGCTCACCCACCCTGCTCTTCTCCATATGGGAATGGTCCTGGCTTTAATTGACTGTCCTGGCTAGGATTATCAAGCATTTCCTTTAACAAAACTAAAAGGTAAGCCCTGTCTTCTCTGGTTCCTGTCACCTATCACCTCCTGCTCTGCCCCCCAGCCAAAGGGAAGAGGGCAGCCGTGCTGGAGGGCTGGGAACGCTGGCAAGGAGCCGCAGAGGCAAAACGGCGCTTCCCAAATAGGTGTGATGGGCGGTGGGGGATGCAGGGAACGCACGACGTCTTCCAGAGAGGCCCCGTTCATCAACAGCACAGGGAAAACCACAGAAAACTCTGGACAAGTCATCAGATTTTGCCTATTTTTAGCATTAATTCCAGCACACTGAAATACAGGACTGAACCTGTATTCTTCTAAGAGCACTCAGAATGCCTCAAATTAAAAAAAAAAAAAAATACTAATTTTGTAGAGTTTAAGGGGAAAAATTGGTATTACAAAAGGGAACTCTACTTCAATTTTAAAGTCACTTCAATTTTAAAGTCTTCCCCCATGCAGGATTAGCAACAAATATGCTGTGCAAGGGGATTCTTTTGATAGTATAATTTCAAGACTGCTGATTTAATATGATCCAATTTTCCTTTTCGTTTTCAAAGTTCGAAGAAAAATGTGTATATTACATCCTCTGATCTTTTCATTTGTTCAGATCAATATGTGTGAGTCCTCACAAAAGGGAAATTCTCATTCACAGCTGCTTCATAACTTAAATGAGAAAAATCACAAGTATGTATCTATAAAATCTGCTATGACGTACAAAAATGACAGATTTTGAAACTAAATATCAAAGTGTGTGTTAAAAGGACGAAAGAAAACCTAAATCTTTCAACAGACAAAAAGGTTTGAATTTTTACTTCTCGGGGAGTTTTGACCATGATTAGTTTGCATCTGTCACAACTGTCTAAAACAACAATTATTTCCTTTTGCTATTACATCAAAAAAAACAAGACACCGTGATTTGGCCTACAGCAACATAACCACTGAAAGAAATTTTTGCTAGGGTTCAATTTGCATGATAAACTGTTGTTAACAGATACCATCTGTTTTTAAATTTAGTAAAAGGGCCCATATTATACAGCTCATTACAAATATTACTAACTCTTAGACAATGACTCTTGTAAAGTGTATATTGTAGCTAATGAAGTAGAAAGCTTAAACAACAAATCATTTACAAGTTTTTGTACAGTATTTCTAATGGAGGGAGTTTATAATCAAAGGAAAATGTAATCACTTATGTTAAGCAATGCATGGACCTAGTCAATGTAGCACAAACAGCCATTATGCAAAATTATGACATTAAAGGGAAAAAGACTATTGCAGACTTTGCATTTTACAGCATATGCTACAGGCTAGTAACTTTGAAAGAATTAAACAGGTGAGAGACCCTCACTTCCAAAATACTATTTTTCCACCAAATATCAAAAGCATATTCGACTCGGACTGAGATTTGCTGCCCTGAATTAGACCTGACACCAGTAACAAAGGGGATTCTGTAATGGACATCGGCTCTTACAATACAGTGCATTAATGGGCATCATGGTGAACATAATCTGTCAGGAACGGTCACAATAAAGATGTTCTACTGATTAATGTTCCACTAGGCCTGTATTTAATAATTTATATAATTTGTATTAACTTTGAAATTGCCATCACTATGGTGGGCAAGGAAAAAAACACAAACAATTCAATATAATAATTTTACACAGGAAAACATTCTACATTGCAATTAAAACTGTTAGGTGCATACAGGAGTAATCATTCAAGATTTACAGAGATGAATTATTGTGAAACAAAGCTGTGCATTTAAACAATATAATAAGAGAATACTTCCGAGAGGCCATAAATACTTCATAAATTACATTAATATTGGTGTTTGGTAATATTGCATTTATATTCTTATAAACAGTGTTTTTAAATATTATTCCCATAACAATATATGCTTCTATAAAATTAACAAACTTCCAGAATAATGATAGTATGCCTTATAAAAAATGTCTCCATTAATTTTTCTATACTTTGAATCGAGAAATAGTAATGTTACAGTACTAAAAAACGGTCATTCCGCATTCATTCACCTAATCCTTGTTTTTATACAAAGAATTAAGCACCCCTTCCCGAAGCACTGCACAGTGTGGTTCGCGGGTATTGGTCAAGAATATCCTATGCTATCCTATCAGGATGATTAATGAAGGCACCTTTTTCACAGAATGTCAGACTCTGCCTTTTTAACAACTGACCTTTCATAGAATACTACTGAACTCATAATTCCACTTTTGTTCAGTTTCTTATTAGTGGAGTTAAAATTAATACTTATGGGAATGATGGCTAAGGTGATGCACAGTAAATCTTAGAGCACATCAACCTTCTGCACCGACTACCAAAGGAATAGTACCTGCATTTGTCTAGTTCAATAGCATAAGTATTCTAGTAAAACTCTGTGTCCTTTTAAAAGACAAATTAGGTCAATATTCAGCCCTCTTTCAAGTACAAAGCTGTACATATGGAGAAAGACTTTCAAAGTTCAGATATCCTTGCGAAATAGTTAATGCCTACTGTACATGGAGGGATTTTTCATCCTGTTGCACTGTTTGAAACTTCCACGACGATGCGGATGATGCATAAAGCCGCCTGTAACCCACGTTCATCTGCAGGGAGACAGTTTAACAGCCTGTAGCTACAGCCACTGGCTCCCCAGGACAGGCACGTACACCTCCATGCCCTAAAAGCTACCTCTTCCAGGCAGGAGTAATGTGCCACCACAAGGATTTGGAGGAAGTCGCCGATGCCATCAAGATAACCCTATTTTGGAAACCACTACACCAAAAAGTTGTCTGAGGCGAACAAAGGGCCCCTGTTTCTTTGAGGTGTTTTAACATCCAACTCGCTGTTACCAGACTTCTCAGGGAAGGGAACAATGGTGTAACATGACATGAACTGCTAATTCACTACCACCCTCCAACACCACAAAATTAAAGCTGAATGAGCAAAACCCCAGATGCCACACACAAGTATCTGACACTACTGGGGTCATCGGATGATGTGTTCCCCCTGCAGAGGACACCAGAGGTCTCTGTGGATCCCCAGTTCTCCCAGAATTCCCATCACCAGCCCTCCAGCTTTCCTGGCTCCACCACGAAGGGCTGCAGGAGCCAGGGCTGGTTTCCAGCTCACCGCACTGTCCACTATTGTCCCTTTCTCCTTCACACTTCAGTGTCCCACCACCTCTTCCTGGAAACCAACGCCTCGTTTCAGCTCCCCTACAGTTTCCTCCTGCTCTCCTCCTCCACACCAACGAAGATGAATGGCTGAGGAAGGCTGACCACAGCCTCCTCCAACTGAGTGCTGTTGGCACACCTACGAGGCCCAGGAAAGAGCCAGATGTGGGGATGGTCACCCTGCTCCGACCGAGCTGGGAAGCCCACACAGAACAGTAAGAGGTAACTGCACAAAGGAACTAAGATGCCTGAGCAAAAGCAGCTCAAAAACTATGCTGGGATGTGTTTAGTCACAGAACAACAATATTAAAAAAGAGTAAGTGATTAAATCTTCAATAAAGATACTCATTAACATAACTGGCTATATTTTTATGTCTTCAAAACATGGGCATCAACTACTTTTCCTCAGTTTTATACATTAACATTCCTAAATCCAGAAGCTATCAGGCTACAGACAGCTTTCTATCCTTGCAGATATTTTAAGACGTTAAAACTTTTATATTGGTACACGAACATCAAAATACATGCTCTGGCAGCACTGTATCTGATGTCAAACACTTAAGACATCACACAACTGGCAGCAATTCCGTTGTAAAACACGCAATAATACAAGCAAACTGCAGCTTAATTTTTCTCTGCGCGTACATTCACATTCATGCTGGAGTCCATTCACATTCATTATGAGAGAAGGCATCTGCATTATGGCTAAATACTGTATCTTGCAAACAGAACGGCGTTTGTACTGTTTCAACCCTTGCAATTCAAAGAGGCCAGGAGGATTTCACTCTAAACAGGGTTTTCTAGAACAAAGCTAGAGGACACTGGAATGGAGATTTCAACCTCCCCTTCGAGCTCAGTATGTTCTGTGAGGTCAGCTGGGCTGTGTGTAATTTAACTGTTCTGTAAGTGGAGACCTGAGACCTGTGGAGATGTTCAACTCCACAGCAGAACAGTTCTGATAATGCAACCTAATAAACTGACCATACTCCACTTCCTGAACAGCTTTCCTCATCCTTCCTCCAGCCATGCATTACACTAATAAGCAGAGCTTAAGAAATAAAAACCACATAAAATCAACAGACTTCTTCACTCGAATCAATTTTACTCCTATACCAACAGAAAAAAATATTTCCTTGCTCTTCCAGTTTTCAAAAATGGTATCGCACTGGGGGAAGGATGGGTGCTTTTCCCTGCACGGGAACAAAAAACATTTTACACTTTTCATGGTTGAACATTCAGAAGTTACAAAAGAAAAGAACTATCTCTGAAAAGTACGAAAAATGTACTGAAATGTTGAGTCTCCCCATAAACTTTGAAAATACAAGCTTGTGGATTCTAACTCATAACTTGCCATGAGATAGCGGTAAAAAGGTCAAAGTTATGACTCTTCCATTGATTATGAAAAAGTATCATCCAATGTTTAAATTGCAGCATTTTCATATGAAACATTTTCATAACTCTTGGTCATAATTTAATGTACGCTTGTACACTGAAAACATGCACGAGGTGCATATAATCTCATAGACTAACATCTAAATATGATGAGATAACGTGACCATACAAGTAACTGCAAGTGTTTCTTTCCCCTGCTAGCCTAGAACGATCATGAATCGTGAATTCTTCCAGCTAATTCCTGCTAAAGAAATCATAAGCCAAGAATTATATTTTGTTGTACCTGCATTTTAGAACAAGAGGAAAAGTGGTAGGAAACCTGAGTGGCTCTGGGCTACGAAAGAGAAATGAAAATCATCTTCCACCAATTCTGAGGACAAGGAATCAGGGTCTGAGTCACTCTAATGTGCAACATTTTGAGTTCACACACTATGAAAACTTAAGTTAGATACAATCAGGTATCTTTCCTTCAAACATAACCCCCAGTCCCATATAAAATCCAGGAACACAGAACCCCACACTGTACCTCTGATGTTATTTCTGTGTAACAAAAGAAATGTTTAAGGTAGAGGAACAGGAAAGAGTGCTTTAATAAACAGATTGCTCAAGACTTTGTCAGCTCTACACTGGAGGGAAAACACTGGGTATGTATAAGCACAGCACAGATACAACAGCAAATGCATTCCCTTGAGTATGAAAGATGAGACAATAACCACAAAGACACAGAATTTTTATGGACCAATTTACAATGAAGGTGCAAGAAGAAGCGCAGTTCTGTATTTATCCCAGACCCAGGAACGAAGGAGACCACGTACAAGACAAAAAAGAGAGCTGCCAACAAGCCAACGGACCCCTGGCAGCAGTGGCCACCACAAAAGCTGAACAGTAAGAGGAAAATCCCGAAGCACTACCATAAAACTGTGCCAAAAACCCAGTGAGGACAGGATGAGCACCACAGAGGAAGCCCTCGACGTGCATCTCTAATGCTGGTGCTCTGCAGCACCAACTTCCCAGCTGGGGGGCGAGGGGAAAGGGTATTTCAGTCAGCACTGCCAAGGAAAGACCATCATCTTCTTTCCAGCACCTCCTTAGAGGAACAAATAAAACTGTATAACATTGATCAACAAGGGATAAACTTTCTATTTAAAAATGACTCTGCAAAAGCCTTCGAAAGGCTGCTGCTTGGTTCAGGTCAGCTCCAAGCCTGTCTCAAACTCTTCCCTGCACAAGCAGCAAGGTAATCCGGAAAAATAGAGATGAGAGCACTGCTGGAGGGATCCACTGCAGCACATTTCGTCATGGGGGGGTACAAAATATTTTGCGATCCCAGTTAACCAATGCGTCTCCCCCTTTGTACAGTCACAAACATCATTCCTGAAAGGTCCACTGACACAGGTCCTTGGTTGTGTTCAGCTGATGATCCCCTCTGTAGGCTGAAACCTAGTTCTGGGATTTTCGGTGAACATAAAAGTCACTGAATCCCATAACTGCCCATGGAGTGCTGCTGCCCCCCACACTGTTCAATACGGGTGTTGAGAACGCACTTTCATGAGGATCTATTATATAAACAAGGTGGTCATACACTGGATTACTTAGCTAGAAGCAGTGGAACAAAAGTTTCTTTTAAATAACAGACCAATATTTAGAAAAAATTATTATTTTAAAAATTCAATTCCTTACCAGTTGAAAAGTTTACTCAAGGTGGAAAGTCAGCACAATGGGACTCCCAATTTAGAAGTGCTGGATGAATAAAAAAAGATACTTCCCAATTAACGTACACAGATGTCTCTTTGGCAGTCCAAAACAAAGCAGACCTTTCAGTTCTACAAGTGCTACCCTGACAGAGCCCGTAGTTAAGTTGTGTGAGTTAGAGGTAGCTTAGTCATAAATTATCCCAATTACTATGGATTTTTGATAACAAAGTGATAGACCTGAAAGAAAAGTATTGAGTGAAGACAAAGTTACAATGTGAACTGAGACAAAGCAAAAATGCAATACACAAAAGCGTCAGAATTGGGAGTATTTATTTCATTATTTCAGCAATGCTAGTATTTAATAAATTAGTAAATATGTGCTCATTCTGATAGTTCTTTTAAAGATTTCAGTAAAACCAAGAATTAAGATGCGGCAAGCTTTTGGAATGAATATCAATAAGCAAACTGATATAATTCAGAAATACCTTCAGTGATCCGAATGCTAAACCCAACCTGAAGCACTCCTTCGCTGCCACGTACAAGTTACAGAAAATCCAAAAAAATGAAAAATAATTTATAGTCCTAGCATGCTGGACTAAAAATCACTAGAAGTGACTGTTTAGGTAACACTGCTTTCAAAGTGAGAAATTTTACTGTATGTGCAACTTTGTAGCCTATAAAAGAAGTCAGGATTCTAGATCCACAGCATAGGGAAGCCTGGAGTCTGACTCATCCAAGATGTGAACACAGCACTATCAGCAAGTAGAAAGTGTTATCAAGGATGTGTATCCGAGCTACTTTTTGTTTTCCTTCAGCTTCATTATACCTGGGGGTTGTTTTTTGGCCGTTACTGTGATTTATCATTGCTTCAGACAAAAGATTCTTTGTTTGTTTTCAAATTACCTGCATGCACTGGAAATCATACATATCATGAATGTTTTTTTGTTCCTGTACGCTTTTGTTGCCTGTTTTTGTTATTGCTATAAGTTCTACAAAAAAGAATTTAAAAACGTATTTCCCAGAACAGACAGGAAGCGAGACATGCTATCACAACCCTGAGGATATCCTCTGTTTCACACCGAAACATAAATCTTAAAGCCCAGAGGATATCTGCATAAATGAAGAGCATCTGGACAACCTCAGAGTCACAAGCAATATTACCCAGCCACAGAAAACTTCTGACCTACAGGAGCTGATAGGTGATCCCAACCATGACCAACAGAAATTGTAACCAACACTGGAGCCGAGGAAAACGGGGATCTGGTTTAACAGACAAATACACAACCAGAGCAGCAAAGGCAGAAAAATCTCCCACAACGTTCAAGTGCAAAAAGCTTTCAAAAACAAGGCACAAAAGACCACATCCTTAGTTGTCCCTGCCACCATCAGCAGAAGAAATCAAAGAAAATCAGACTGTTTCAAAGAATTCAAGTGGAGGTGGAGAGAGTCAAGACAGTCTAAGGCACTCTGTGTCAGGGAGATGGAAAGACCCAAAGATCAGGTCAGTCTGGACTTTTGAATTCCAAAAGTACAAACGGAAGACATTTTCTATATTCTTCAGGTGTTCATGTCAGCATTTAAAATTAGAACAAACTATTTTCAGAGGTGAAGAACATTCATGAGCTGTGAAGAATGACTACTTCCAAATTATTGAGGTATTACATTTCAAATTGCCTTAATATAAGCTGATTTATATTTATGACCAAGTTTCATACAGTGTTTAAACTTTCAACAACTCCTCCCAAGTCAGATCATTGAACCTGAAGAGTTTAAAAAATAAGGCAGGAAATATTCTCCACCTTCCTTCTCTCTTACATCCAGGCATCTACACGCCAGGCTGTTCAGTGCAGTTACCCATCACAAGAACCTTTCTAAAAGTTGTATTTTTGTCAGCAAGGTGGTAGTTTATATATTAGTCTACTGTAGCACCACGTACCACAGGAGCTCTAGGTCTAATCCAAGAAGTTATCAAAAACTTGGTGCACTGCCCTAGTGCTTTGTACATTAATGAATGCAACTACTGTCTGATGGCCATACGTACTCCTAGTGACACCATGCTTGTCATCTTTACAGAATCACAGAATCATCTCAGTTGGAAAAGACCTTCCAGTCCAACCATGAACGTCACACTGACCGTTCCCAACTCCACCAGATCCCTCAGCGCTGGGTCAACCCGACTCTTCAACCCCTCCAGGGATGGGGACTCCCCCCCTGCCCTGGGCAGCCCATTCCAACGCCCAACAACCCCTTCTGCAAAGAAATACTTCCTAAGAGCCAGTCTGACCCTGCCCTGGTGCAGCTCGAGGCCATTCCCTCTTGTCCTGTCACTTGTTCCTTGGTTCAAGAGACTCATCCCCAGTTGTCTGCACCCTCCTTTCAGGGAGTTGTAGAGGGCGATGAGGTCTCCCCTCAGCCTCCTCTTCTCCAGACTAAACCCCCCCAGTTCCCTCAGCCGCTCCTCATAAGACATGTGCTCCAGAAAGCACAGGACTGATTAGCACGGACTGATCCACCCAGGAACCCAACCACCGCTCTCTTCCAGGGAGACTTGTTCTCTTTGACAGCAACCTGTGATATAACCCTTATTTTAGGAAAATTTAGACATTTCCTACTGAAGCATGAAGGACTAGAAAAGCATCTATCTTATTAAAGTGGACTTTCGGGGCCTTTCAATGAGTGGCTTCAGTGACACAGGTGGGTTGAGGCAAGATGAAAATAACCAGCTTGCCACTACGTGGTAAATAAGGACTCAAGAAGCATTTCAGTGTCACACAGGACAAGGCAGCACTCTCTGCTTGTGGGACAGGCTGTACGGCCACTAAACCACAGCCCCTATCCCTGACCTCTGCACGGCACGTGACTGAAAGAAAAAACTTGAAAAATAAGCTCATCACCCAGACTCCATGGTAAATACAATCTGTGTGCATATATATTTTTAAATCAGTGGCGGTGCTACACGCAGCGGCATCATCATGCCCATGAAACAACAAACTCATTCGCCCTCAAAGACCGTGTAACATTGACAAAGCATTGCCAGAAGCAGCACACACAAGAGATTGTGTTAATCACCCTCAGCTGAACACAAGCACAACCTAACTGTGGAGTGATAAATGCAAGAAAACAACCGACTGGTAACATAAAGTGCAAAGTTTTTAACCTCATCTCTCCCTTGCTTGTTGCTCTGAACTAGCATAAGCAGAAGAGAGGTCCTCTGCAATAGTCCTGCCTCACACTAGACAATCCTTACATCATGTATAAATCTACATTGTTATGAAGTTCCTTAGGAAAATAAAATACAATTAAAAAATCTATTAGTATGAATGACAATTTACATATTACAGGACTACAACAGTAAGCCTCTCAAATGTCAAAATTAACTAGAGAAATTGATAGCTGTTCAACAACTAATTTGATTAGCTGATCACCAGGATTTCACATTTGCTGTCATTGGTATAATACAATTACTAAGAAGTTTAGAAGCAATCCAAAAAAGCTTTTATCACCAGCAAGCACTCACTTAATAAGCAGAGGGGCACTTGTGAATATCACTTGAAGGATTATACGCACTAAACCACCTTCAATTCTTCACAGGCAATAGGAACTTATTTCTACTTAACCAGAATCTCTGAGAACTAGCAAAGATGGGCTGCTAGGCGTCTATCTACAAGATATCTATCCTTGGAATTATTCTCATTTAATCCTTTAATGAATAACTTTTAAGGAATTTGGGAAAGTTAAATTTAAAGACTATATAGTAAGGGAACTACTGATAACACCATCCTAACACTGAACGTGAACAGTTCACATTTTCTGTTGAGAGATGATAACTCCTTTGGCAATGAATTTAAAACTCAATTAAATATTTTCTAATATTTTTTGTCCATGAATCTGAGGAGGATGCAGTTCTGTTCAGCACTACTAGATTGACACTTCCTTCTCGCCTGATTTGCAAGGAGGTCTGCAAGATTAAAATAGGCTACCTTTGACTTCTTTCTGTGATTTCATTAAATCCAGCACAGTTCAAGGAGCTGTGATAGCAACCAATACGGACCAAGAATTAATGTCCTCTATCCTATGCTTATCCCAAACAAGCTGTGACTGTGCAACAGATTCAAAACAAATATTTCCCAAACCATCATTTCATTAAACCAAGCAAAATGAAGTGACACCATAACGAAGAAGCAAATAAATTCCAAACACAGTAAGGTGGTCTCTGTTCCTAGCACATTAAACTTAGTTGAATGAAGTTCATCAAAAATATACCAGGTATTTCTAGAGAGAAATTCTTAAAAAGCAAGCGGAATAACTATGCTGTTGGAAGTTTTTATTATTGTTTTGTTTAAGCCAAGGTCTTACAGAAGACACATGACAGGCTTTGCACACAAGCCAGCAGGAGGGATGGTGATAGTTCCCAGTTTCTGCCCTCCTACAAACTCCCATGAGACACACTGACGTACCATCAGCCAAGAAATACCCCTGCATGGGAATCTTCAGAACAACCTGCTCCTACAAACACATTGCTTACACAGCACTGCTCTCCCACAACATGCTTCTATACTGAGCAGCAGCAGCAGTGTCTCACAGGCCAGCCAAGGTGCCACCAACCCCCAGAAAAGTCAAGACATCTAAAAAGTGTCCTTGATATCTTCCAGAAAGCACACCAAGAGCTTGAATACCACCACGTCGCCTGTTCAGGGAGGCTGAAGCCCCCATGAGAACTGGGGTCTGTGATTTGGAGCCTGACTCCAGTTGTTTAAGGGTGGCTTCCGTGGTTCACAGCAAACTCCCACCCTGTCACTCTTAGTGGCCTCTGGCATGGAATGCCAGTGGCATGGAGGAGCTCAGCCGCTGCCTATGAATTGATGATTTTTGCTAGCTGCTTATCACACACTTAAAACTTTAAAACTTTTAGAAATGCCAGCTGAACAGGAGCCAGCAGTGTGCCCAGGTGGCCAAGAAGGCCAATGGCATCCTGGCTTGTATCAGCACTAGCGTGGCCAGCAGGGACAGGGAAGGGATCTTACCCCTGGGCTCGGCATGGGTGAGGCTGCCCCTCGATGAGTGGGTTCAGTTTTGGGCCCCTCACTCAAAAAAGGCCATTGAATGACTCGAGCGTGTCCAGAGAAGGGCAACGGAGCTGGTGCAGGGTCTGGAGCACAGGTCTGATGGGGAGCGGCTGAGGGACCTGGGGGGGTTTAGTCTGGAGAAGAGGAGGCTGAGGGGAGACCTCATCGCCCTCTACAACTCCCTGAAAGGAGGGTGCAGAGAGGGGGGATGAGTCTCTTGAACCAAGGAACAAGCACCAGGACAAGAGGGAATGGCCTCAAGCTGCGCCAGGGCAGGGTCAGACTGGCTCTTAGGAAGTATTTCTTTGCAGAAGGGGTTGTTGGGCGTTGGAATGGGCTGCCCAGGGCAGGGGGGGAGTCCCCATCCCTGGAGGGGTTGAAGAGTTGGGTTGACCCAGCGCTGAGGGATCTGGTGGAGTTGGGAACGGTCAGTGTGAGGTTCATGGTTGGACTGGAGGAGCTTCAAGGGCTTTTCCAACTGAGATGATTCTGTGATTCTGTGAAATGTTTATAACAACTACATGGGATCACTCAGTCACTCCTGCTGAAGCAACAGTTCCCAGATTTCAATGGAACTTGGATTTGAGTCTACATAAATTAGATGCATTTAGCCATCAGAAAATACACACAGTTTAAGTCACCGTGTTTCTAGGAACAGCTCTGTACCCAGAGACACTGACAACAAAAGTGAAAACCAGGAGCTCGAGGCTTTCCAAGTGAGCCCGAGGTCAGGGATAGCCAGCTGTGCCCCATCGCAATCTCCAGCCTTCCTGGCTGATGTGGCAAAGCAGCTGCCTCTCCGTCCCGGGGCGAGGTACTTCACATCCCTGCTAGGAGCACGACTGATCAGAATTTTAAAATTCCGATGCAAAACGAATAAGTATAAGATGAGATGTGATATGGAAACCAGTCCTAAATGTTTAATATGATCAGCAACTCACAATTATTTCTTAAGTGTCTTTTTCTGGATAACTTTTTCCACTGCATGATCTTAGTGAGAAGATAATATGAGATGCTGCTTTTGAATAAGTTATACATTTCCCTTGCTTTACTTGAACATAACAATGCCACCATTATTAATATTTTTACTCTACAAAACAGCACTAGCCTTCCAAAGAAAAAGTCCTTGACCAAAATATCAGAGGATATTAAACTGAGAAGTGATCTACTGATGCAAATCATTAAATCTATTTGCATTTGCTTACTGAACCCTAACACAGAAATTAAACTACATAGTGTGGGAAAAAGAGCTGGTTTTGCATGGTTAAAAGGAGACATCTTGGAAGATCCAAGCTCTATGTCATTAATTTTCCTTCTTCCCCTCATTAACAAGTAAAATGTTTTCACTGCTTGAAAAGTTTTAATAAATAGGAAAAAGCAGGGCAGCTGACATAAGTTTTTAATGTAATATACAAGAGCTTTTAATATTTTTACATATATTAATGTAAAAGCTAAAAATAAATGTTAAAAGGTTACATTTGTGGAGAAAGAAAAATGGCATTTACAGTTACAGGATAAGGTTTTAGAATTTAACTCTTTTTCTCCTGGCAAGGTGTTCTGCAGATCATTTGCCATTTAACTGAAAAATCAATATAATTGCAAAGGTGAGCCGTTGCAGAAGTGGCACGTAGGTTAAGGACACGTATTGCCTCACAGCTCTGCACTCCGGGATGATTTACTGTGCTTTGTCCTACCAAGTCTTAAATTCTTTTTATAGAAGGAATTAAGGCCGGCATTTTAAGAACAGCTATAATTAGCACAAGCATTGGTAGTATTTTGAGGTTTTCTGCAAATGCATCAGCCAAAGGAGGCAATGAAGACCAACTATTGCAGCTGCCACCTCCAGCTAGAGCTGGGCAAAGCCACCCAACACCAGATAAAACCAAACAACCCTGGTACTTCTCCAACACCGTACCTTGTTCTGATCATAGCATCTCACAGTCACAGCTCTTCCGCTAGATAGCACAGACACTTCTCAGCAAAACGCCTTTTGTAATTCAATTCTCTCGCCTAAGGAGAGCTGCAAGAAGGGTTCCATTATCCAGACAGGCAACTGTACTGACACCCCACTGTCTAATCTCAAAACAGCTCTGTAGCTTTAAATTATTCTCAGCATCATCTGTCTATATATCTAGATTTTTTTGGAGGACCAGAGAAGCCTGGAAAGAAAAGCAAGATGAAGAGTTGAATATTTAAGAACACCCACTAATTCTGATCCATAATAGAATCATGCTGCCCATTTTCCTATCTTTCTAGCAAGGATTTGCAATGGAAAAATGCTCTGCTGCATCAACCTACCTCTGGCAGATGAAGTGGAAAGGTTCCACTCATGGAATTCCAGAAGAGTTAGTACAGACACACCAGGCATAGCATCTGTGGCATAGTATAGGGCAGGGTGTCAGGAAAAGATTTCTTTCCTGAGAAATTTCCTGAAGAGGTGATGCTGCATAGACAAATTCTCACACTCCCCTTCAGCGAAATTATTTTTCAGCACTATTACAGCTCTACATCTTCTGCACTAGAAATAAACCCATCATATTTGTGGTATTTTCAAGTGGGTGTCTGCACAAGTTATATTATCTAATACAGTTTGTTGTTATTTTTGCTATTTTAAAATATCACCACTGTAAAATGCGATCACCTGGCTTTTATAACATTTCGTGCTTTAGAAGTCTTGGCCAACCATCAAGGTTTACACACACACACACCAGTCAGGCAGCAGAGCTTTTTGTTCCTTTGCACACCAAAATACAGCTTTTGGTGTTTTGACACGGCATTGTCTGTGTTAACATTAAAGGTTTTAAAACATCAGATTAGTACCATGAATAACTGCCCAAGAAAAGTCTGGATTTTTATTTTTTTTTACATAGAGTCCTCAAAGGCTTCTCTGGCTAGATTTCTGGACAAAAATGCAACTGAAGACTTGCAAAAACCTCTCCTATTTGAATCTTGTAATACTGCCTTTGACAGATGAATAGAAATGCAGCAGCGCTGTCAGGAAAAATAACACATCTAAAGTACATTATTGATTACAGCAGAGTTGCTCAAGATTCACTTCAGTTTAAGTGAGAGAGGAATGTGGGTTTTGCCAATTGTGCAAAATAAAATTCACCATCCACACCTGACAATGAAACTCCTCCTGCAAACCATTTCTAAAAACGTATGAAACTACGTATTTGAGCTGTACTGCGTATAAGGCTTTGACAAAGTCTAAACTTTCTACATGTTTTCAGAGTTTATTTCATTTAAGTTTTTGAAACACTATTTCCAATAAAAAGTTCTCTGATCCTGATGCAGCATAAACAATCTGTAGCATCTCCACAAGAAACTATGAAAAAACCTAGCTCAGTTTATTTTTAATAAAAGGAGGACTATGCTATATAATAACTCTTCCTGCCACATCCATTGAATCTGCTGAAATAAAGATTGATGCCTGGATATTTGTAGACACTTCTATCAGAGAAGGTAATATTTCTTTTTTTCTCTTTTTTTTTTTTTTTAAATATACCACATTCCTGCTATTTTGAAGTAATTGGAAGTAACAAGCATCATCTTCCTATTACCCACACATCTGCATGTTTTGTTTCTAAGACAAGTAGCATAAAACTCAATGAGATTTGTGAGAGCTTAGTGCTACAAGTTCAAAGATATTCAGAAATAAAAGGCTTAGAAAGAGAAATAAGTGTAAGACATCCCTTCTCCTTTTGGTGACTGTTCTACACAGGCACCCCAAACACGCTTTCACTTTACCCATCAATATGAAAATCAACACTGTCAGGGTGGTGAGGGGTTAAAACTCCAGAGAAGCAGCCTAAAGACCAGACCAACACCGAGCACGCGTGTACCGCTGCACTTCCTCACACACACAGCGTTCCCCCTATTTTCAAGGGAACTAAACGTCTAAAATCCAGCGTGGATTTTGCCCCACAAGCATCACCCCGGAAGGAGCAGGCGCTCTCTGAGCCAGCCAAAGCAGCACTTTGAAGCTTTTAAGACCAAGTTACTACAGAAGCAAAGAACACATGGAGCGGTCCAAGCCCTTCACCTACCCACTACCAAAGGACTTCACACACTCAGACTCGTGTCAAATGCGGACTGCATCTCAAACCTAATCTCTTTATATTAATGCCTACAAAAGAACCATCTAATGAACCATTTTCCAGTCACTGTAAACGGTAATTAAATACGTTATACTATAAAAAAGTAAAGTGCCACACAAAGCATGCTTTGATCATGGTAAAGTGCCGTCAGCTTGGACGATTATGGTTTTTACAAGACGAAGTGCTCTGTTTCAGCTGGCAGAAAAGCGGTGTTTTAACACTCCCCCCTATGGGAGCAGGAACACCACCTCACAGAGGACAAACACTGCTACAGTACTTAAGAAAACCAACCAAATATAATTTTCAAAAAATTAGAGAGATGTCAAATTTTATTAACGTTATTACTCACGAGGTCTATAAACTGCATGGGGACCATAGGATGACTCCATATGGACAGTGGTCTCTGAAATAACCAGCAATACAGCTTCCATTATCCAAGAACAATGCCTGTAAATACAGTTGCCCTTCTTCAGCGGCTGAAATGTCAGGCTCTGCAGAAGGAAGAGAACCCCACAGTTTGGTTCACAGAATCATCTCGGTTGGAAAAGACCTTGAAGCTCCTCCAGTCCAACCATGAACCTCACACTGACCGTTCTCAACTCCACCAGATCCCTCAGCGCTGGGTCAACCCGACTCTTCAACCCCTCCAGGGATGGGGACTCCCCCCCTGCCCTGGGCAGCCCATTCCAACGCCCAACAACCCCTTCTTCCTAAGAGCCAGTCTGACCCTGCCCTGGCATGGCTTGAGGCCATTCCCTCTTGTCCTGGCACTTGTTCCTTGGCTCAAGAGACTCATCCCCTCACCAGTGTCAAGTCCAGGGGTAAGATCCCTTCCCTGTCCCTGCTGGCCACGCTAGTGCTGATACAAGCCAGGATGCCATTGGCCTTCTTGGCCACCTGGGCACACTGCTGGCTCCTGTTCAGCCGGCTGTCAATCAACACCCCCAGGGCCCTCTCTGACTGGCAGCTCTCCAGCCACTTCTCCCCAAGCCTGTAGTGCTGCTGGGGGTTGTTGTGTCCCAAGTGTAGAACCCGGGATTTGGCCTCATTGAAACTCCTCCAGTTGGCCTTAGCCCAGAGATCCAGCCTGTCAAGATCAACCATCAGATACACCACACTTTTCCTCAAGAGATGACCTGGAGTCTGTAGATACTATGCTACCAGTAACTGAAGTTTCAAACAGGTCTCTAGGACACCTTTCCCCTCCCTGCTCCCAACCCTACATTTAGACATCATCCCAACACCATTAATTTTACTGCAAATATATACTTTGTCCCATTCAGGTTTTATCCTACACCATTTTAATTAGAAAATCTCAGCTGTTACACAATAATTTTAAGGAAGAACTGAATAGGGGAGAGTGACATCTTCCAAGCTGCATTGCCAATACCCCTCTATTCACATAAGTCACATCAGATGTTCACAGTACAAGTGAAATCTATTCCAAGCCACTGTGCAGAGCAGTCGCATACCTACCTCCTTCGGTCAGGTTTTAGCATGTCTCTGAGCTCTGTTAAGTTCCTTAGCCTTGGCTGATGCTTATTGGAAAAACAGGAGGAGTGGCACTCTCCCAAATGCCTCCCACTTGTGGCATCAAAGTGAGATATCACTCACAGTAAATTTTACAGTATGAGGAATGAAACAGTTAGCAAAGTTGACATTTAAACCATCATCACTGGCTATGATTAAACACCTCAGAGATGAACAGAGTGGTTCACACCTCTCCGAGTTATTGTTCTAGGCTCTTATCAGACTCCCGTACACCACTGCATCCGCTGCGTTTTCACACACTTGAGATTTTCTTTGAGTCTCTAATAGCTGGAAACCTGTTCAAACTGAGGTTCTGGAGAGTTTGTGATAATGTTAGACTGGCTGATAGAGGTGGACTGAAACTCTGGTGAACTTCTTGAACTGGAGATTCACCCTTAAAAGGTTTAGGCAGATTAATAATACAAGCATGGCCAAACCAGCTCCTTGTTCATCCTTCTTTGATCTCTCTCAGTAAGATGTAGGGAAATGAAACACTATAAAGCAAATCGCAAGAAATACAGAAGGCAGATGGGATCACGCTGCTTCCAAAAAAATCTCTCTTCTGAAAATAGCATAAAGGGAAGTCTGGGGTATTCCTACACCACCAGGAAAATGCACATTTTGACCATTCAAGCCATGGTAAAGCAAATCAACCTGCCCAACCTCAGTTCTCAGAAACATGCCTGAAATGCCAGAAACTCCTCTGAAGTCTCTCAAATTCAAGTTCACATCCATACCAACACCTCGTTCTGACTCTATGGAGGAGGAGCAGACCACCTGCATGTGCTGCAGCTGGGAGCTCAGGTTCCTCCATCGAGCTGGAGCCGGCCGTGTGCCCTGGCAGTCCTTGGGCCAGGGGAGCAGGAGCCCAGCGGCGAGGGGGTGGCTGTCCCCAAATCACCCCCATCCTGCCCCAGTGCTGGGCCCACCCAAGGATGGCAGCGACGGACCACAGCCAGCTCAGCTACGCTTTAAGTCAAAAAACTCAACAACTTCTGACGGTGGCATCCTCAAGTCCCACAGTGGATGTCAGCATTAGCATTGTCTGGAATCTGCACCCACTAATCGGAAGCCAAATTTAACTTTCATTCCACGCTCACGCTCATCAGTACACAGTAATAAGTCACACTGCTCGTGACCCCGCACCCAGCAGGACAGGATTTCCCAACCACCCACTGGAAGCTGTTTCAGTTTACCTCAAGGCATGTTATGCTACTGCCCTTTCTTTTATGAAAATCCTCCAGTTGCCACCGTATTTCACTGCATTAGCCCATCTGCCAGCTACATGTGCCGCAGGGAGCGGGAACCCCCGGGTGATTTTCCTGAGGGAAGAGGGAATTCCTGAAAGAATTTGGATGTTTGCAACACAGGGAAAAACTGTTCCCTGCTGCCATCCCAACTGCCAAGCCAACATCCCATGTTTCCAAAGTATCTTCTGCTGGAAATATTCAGCGCAGGAAAATATGAGTATGGCTTCTGTTACTGTTAACAGAAGGCATAAGCGTGACCCCTGACTTGCCAAGCGATAATTTACCCCTCCAGCTCAGGAGTAAGACAGGGCTTCTCAAAACAGTCATCCCAGTGTGGGAACACCACAGCTGACAGCGGAATAACAAAGAAAACTCATTCTGAAGCTGCTAAAGACAGTTAAAAGTACAATAACAGTAAAAAAAAAAAAGTGAGTTTTTCTTCTGGACGTGAACAAACTTGTAATATTGCAGGTAGGACACTGGAGGAAAGAGAAGCATTAGTTTTATCAAGAAAGTTCCATTTGTGTACACCAAAAGAAAAACTACAATGGCTGATATAGTACTGAATATATATATATACAGGTTATGTATATTTTTAGTTCTTTTTTTGAAAATATGAACTGTGAGGCTGAAGTTCTCAGAAAGAGACAAATTTATGAAATCAAGCTTCACCTTCGGTATACTTTTTGCCCCACTTTACAATCGTGAAGCCATTCAACCTGTTTCAGAAACAGCCCTATAATGAATACACAGATCTCCAGATTCACCTCCTGATGATGTTGTATGTAGGTTAAAGCTATCGCAGCCTCTGTTGCACAGCATACAGGTATCAAACACAAAGAATTTGATTATTCCACAGCTATTCTGACACTGATGTCATCTATTCTGGCTCTATCTACAGCACTTTATTAATTGACACCATCAACTTGAATGATGAACAAGTCAATCTGCAATTTAAACACTAAAACAGAAATAGGTGATTTCAAGTTAGTTTTAGCCAATTGTTAGCACTGCACTTAGATTGCAAAACAATTTTAGTTAGCATTCAGCAAATTAAAATTTTCACAGATTTAGCAGAAATTCCTCATTCATACACATGAAATTTTATTTTATGTATATATACACACACACATTTAAAAAGCTTGAATAAATTTCCTCTCCAAACAGAAACCATTACACTGTGACGTGTCTTGACTTTCAAACTCTGCCAGCTTCACAAGGAGCAGAATAACCTTAGGTTATTACAATTAGTTTCATCTCATTAATAGATCAATTTCTTTCAAGCATACTGAAAACTAGATTTTACTTTGTTGCTTCTCCTTTTAGTCTGCATTATAGTCTGTGTTCTTAAGTTTTAAGGAGAGCCATCACAGAATAGGTTGTAATCTCAGGTGATTAATTGCACAGCATTTTACAAGCTGTAAAATAGAGCAAGATCTCCACAAACCGATTATGCCATTAACCAGGCACTCTTATCAGATTTTTTCTACAACTAGCAGGTTTGTCTGATGATTGCAAGTCTTAAGTATTTATATATTTCAAAGGTTTACTTATTTTTGTTGTTAAAAAACCCTAAAATCTATATTGATTGTTACATGCAATTCTACACGAAAAGTCCCAAGCACCGTGGAGCAGAATACCAATATTTATTACTAGACTTGCGCTCATTATGGTTCTCTCTGACAGGGGTCCATTAAAATCAATTTTTATGTTTCTTATGGTTTTTTTTTCCTACCCAATGTTCTTACCATAGTGTTTATTAGCCAGTTAGGAGAAGCACTGGGCACTGTTTTGTTTTTATTTTATTCTGTCGAAAACAATGAGGCCAGATTTAACAACTATTCACTAGCAATGAGTAGGAGAGATTAAATGTTATACTTCAGCACAAACATTTACAGATGGCTTTAAAATTTTTAGAACTTTATCATCAGTAAAGACAAAAGCAAGTACCACCTTCCACCTCTTTTTCAGATTTGAATTCCTAAAGTAATTGTAAGAATATTCTGCTTACCATTAACTTCTGAAACACTCGAGAAATATTCCACCTATAATATAACAATTTTTGCATATAAATCATTCAGTCTGCTCAGTTAAGTGTTATCAAGATGCCAGTAAAGCCTCAACACTTCTGTGAGGCTGGGAAACTAAGTCAGCTCACCGCTGAGAAACTGAAAGACCAAGATCAGATAAAAATGAAAGAATCATGAGAAGGATCTAGACTGCCTGATGTCTGCCTGAAGAATGAGACCGTGAGATCCTTCTTCAACCAGCCAACCCGGACAAGTTACACGAGCAGACAGCAGCCCCCCCCCCCCCCCCCCCCCGAAATGAGCTGCCCTTACACACAGGACAGGCTTTGCCCTGCAGCAAGGAGGGGAGTGACCTGCAGGGTCTGAGTAGCAGCATCTTCCATTTGTGCAGGCAGAGGTGAGTCACAAAGTACTTGGAGCTTTTGGGGACACATGAGTAATTTCCTGGGAAAAGGTCTGTGTGCCTGAAAGATCCATTTCTCTACCCTGCCTCCCCACCACCACTTGCTCTGAGGATATTTACTGTCCCAAAAAGTTTTGTTCAAAAAGAGAAGGCAAGCAAGGCAACCTCATCATTAAAGACAGAAGTCAGACACAGACCTCTGCTCTTACTTCTCCAGGAGAGCTACACAAACACACCCAGTATAACACCTCCCCATCCACCTTCTTGGTCTTTATGAATTAAGAGCCTGTAATTATTTTCTTCCAATAATCTGCCTTTTCACTATGAGCCTGTATTTTTTAGCACCCAAACATCACAACTGGTTTTTTTTTTTGTCTTCAGCTTTTGTTTTCAAGCAATTCACTTTATGTCTAGCATTATAAAGAACACCACACAATTTCTTGTATTCATCACCTTTGAGAGCCCCTTAACCTTTTTCCTACTATTCTTCCACACATTGACGTTTCCTCTTCTCAAGGGTGAAGAGTCCTCATCTGCTTAGCTGTTCTTCAGGCAGATGCTGCTTCGCAGCAAAGGCAAGCTTCGGCCTTACCCTAAACACCACTTTATTTCCATTCCTCATCAGTAGAAATCCAATACTGCAATCAGCATATAAAGAAACTGAAGTACTTATTTCCATATCACTGGAGTTGGCAAAACTGTCAAATCCAGAAGCTTGAGGATTTTCATATTAGAGGCAAAGAATATTTCAACCAGAATACACACTATGCTTCATATTCCTGATTAATTTTACACACACTTAGATTACAAGGATAATACAATAACAGAAAAGGGGAAACCCCACAAATCAGTGGAGAATTTCTGAAGCAAAAAGCATGGGAGAAAAGGACAACGTGGAGAGAAGGAAGCCAAACCTGTTTGAGTCTTGTCAGAAAAAGCTCTGCTGTAACGGACTGTGGTAAAGGCTGCAATTTTATTACCAAAAACAGTTGGAAAGACCCGCCTTAAATAAGTAGTATTAGTAACTTTCTTTTTGGCAGAGGAATTTAGCAAAGAACTTTGGCATCTAGTAATTTTGAAAGAATTCAGTGTTCCTTCTAAAAGCAGCCCCGAGCATTTCCTCACAAATAAGAAAAAACCACAGACCAAAGTTCTGAACAGGACAGATGTACTTCAGCAGATTAAACAGCACTTAGAAGCAACAGTAAAATGTACCAATGCCTCCTCAATCAGTCCTATATTTGAGACCGCCTCCACTGCCATGTGTATCATCTGTTCTGAACTCCAGATATTACAGCTATGGAAAACCAACGAAAGCTCTCACAAGTAGTATGCAGTAATTAAAACAATTATTCAGTGCTGGTTCTGCCTGTTGGAACATATATATCGAAATACAGGTCTGCAAAGTATGCAAGGAGGTCTTAATCCTCAGTGACAGCTTTGCATGTGTGTCCAAAACTAGAGGGTAGGATGTACTTTCAAAACCTGCGTTAAAAATACTTCTAGTTTTGAACATTTCTTTGCTGATATTATTGATGCAGCAGGGGAAGAAATGCATTTTGGAGCTGCCACTCCTTAAAGGTACTTGAGGCTGCTTTTGCCTCTCACAGGAGCAAGGGCTGGGTTCCCAGCATGGCTAGTAAAAACAAGCACGTGTACTTGTGTCTTAGACCCTCTGGGCAATCCCTTGCCTCTACCACGTACATAAACATAGGATCAAGAGGACATGAACTTACCCACTCGGCAGCACGCTCATTTTTGGGAGTTTTATTTCATGTAAGCCCATTTCACACCCAGATATCTGGAGTTTTCCCACGGGGCTAAGCAGAACCGCGTGTTTCTCCTTGCACTGAGATTCTTCCTGTTTGGAATTCACCTGTTCAGGAAAACAAATTCCTCTTTATTGCATGCATTTTCACCAAGGAACACTCATCTCAAGATATTGAGTAGTTTTCAAAAGTAATTTTTAAAAAAAGCAAGAAAACATTATATTTCAAGTTTCTTCAACTATGGCTTTTACTTTCAAAACTCACAACTTAAATGATCCATCCTAAGAGGTCAGCATCTAAATCAAAGTCTCAAAAAACATGTTAACTAGCAGAACAGTGACCTTCATAAAAATCTCAAGTCATAGCAGTTTCATGGCTGGTTTATCAGCTAACATCCAGCGTGTTTTGACTGATTTCAGAAGGATTACTGTGACAACAAAGTATATTCACTGGTTTAGAGCAGCAATGTTATGCAAATAACCGCTGAACACAAATAGAACGTCTGATGGAAAAATATATGAAAAAAAATCAATCATTCCTCGGTAAAATAAACATTTTTTTATTCCCATTGTTACTAGTCTGGTTTTACGATTACTGATAGGATGTAGTTGGAAACAGATGCCAAGAATTTCTCAATATTGTACAAGACCAACAATAACATACTTGTCAAATTCATCTTGGCTAAAAAGCCCCAACAGTCTGACTCAGTAGATGTTTTGAGTTGTATTTACAATTTGGTTTGTACAATCATTAGGAGAGAAACAGGACAGAAGACCACAAGTATGTCCACTGCAGTCACCCAGACACTGATATCACTACCAGGACAAAAAAGCCTTTGCTCCAAAGAGCTAAATTCAAGTGAAACTGGACAAAAAAAGTCAACAGAACAAAGAAACTCAAGCAATTGTA
This sequence comes from Strix aluco, assembly GCF_031877795.1. Lineage (NCBI taxonomy): Eukaryota > Metazoa > Chordata > Aves > Strigiformes > Strigidae > Strix > Strix aluco. Next base: position 40,008,388 of record NC_133937.1, on the reverse strand, counting down.
AGGCAGCACAAGCTAACTGGGTCAAACATACATCCTGGTTACACTGAGAGACCAACCAGATTTCTTGGTTTTTAGTCACTCGGACTGTACAGCTCGCAGTTTGCCTTACACCTGAAAAATTCACTTGTTGCTTCAATATTCAGAACCAACAGTCTCCACAGACAACCGTGCAAACTTATTTTCCCCAGTATTTCCCCACGTCTATAGTCTACCCCAAGGCACCCTGCAGTCCACCCCACCTACGTCTGCCTACAGCAAGGGGGACGACGCTGACAGCCCGATGAAGTAGCAGATGAAACGCAGAAGTGCTGAAGAAGGTGGGAAGTTGATTGAAGAGCACGATGACAGACTGGGGGTGCATTAGGAAACAGGAAAATCTGTGTATGACAACTTACAGCCGACCGCTGCTTGCAGCTGTACAATAATTATTTTCAAAATAAGAGGAATTATTCTTAAATCCCATTATTAAATGCTATGTAATGAAGTCACATCTGCGAGTAATATAATTACTGTGAAGAGAGGAGAAAAAAAATAAAATCAAGCAGACAGTTTTGCCCACCAGGGCAAAAGTAAACTTAACCCTCTGAATTTTGGGAAGCACTTCCGCAGTTCCTCAGTTAGACACGCAGCAAGCAGAGCAAATAGCTCACAAGTTCTGCGCAGTGCGCTGCGCTTGAAGAACTGCAGGTTGCTTGAGGTTTACTTTGCCTGTAATCCAAATCAGCTTTTTGCTAAATAATCAAATGTTTGCTGGTGTTACAAAGAAACTCTCCCTTTCACCCAACTTTTTCTTTGTTCCTTCTCCCTCCTCAAGGGGAGGACATGAGTGAACTTGTTTTTGGAGCAGCACCTCACTGCAGAAGTCTTAGTAAAAAAGCGACATAAGAGTTTACAGATGTGGAAAACCGGTATACATTCTTCATTTTTATTTGTGTGACAGCCCTAAACTAAATGCACTGAACCTCATACCATGTACTCCATGAATGTAACAACTTAGTGGTAAGAGGACAGCTTTTTCATTATAACAAAACACAGGATGCAGCAAGTAACAGAAAACTATAAATAATCCTCTGAGTTCACACCAAGTTGAACTAAGCTTTATAGATGAAAACCTTGAGTGAGTACAACTAGTATTTTCAGTCTTGTTTATCATACGCATTGGGCAGCAATATTTAGAAGGTTTATTTTCATAAAAGAATGAAACCACATGACACACAGCCACATACATATGTGATTGGGCTGGGAGCCTCAACGATGAAGGTCACCGTACCAACCTACAATCCTCCCTCCAGATACTAATGTGCCTTTGCACTATTTACCTACAGCTACTGAGATGAGCCGGAGGAGATTGAGGTAACCACACGCTCCTGCAAGCACTGCTATTTGAAAATAAAGAGAAATTTTATTCACGATTTAAACTGCAGCAGTTTTCAGGTGCAAATAAACGGCCTTTAAACTTTGTCGGCTGAAATTACCAAATGCCTAGACATCATTTACTGGAGACTGGTGGACACTGAAAACCTGCTCCTCTGCCCACATCCTTCCAATACAGGCACAGTTTGCTCAACACCATCTTCCCCATATGCCCTTGTTGAAGCTGTGAGAACTAGAAATGAATGGCAGATTAAAGCAAAAACCTAATAAATCCAAATAAACTGCCTTCTGCCTTTTTTCTCCAGCTTATCTAAATGAATCATTCAAGGAATTTTGATCAGGTACTGCACAAACTCCACCTTCACTCTCCCTTTCCACAGTAATACCTACAAATCTGTGTCAATATCTCTCGTAATTTTGGAATTTATTAGGTAGAAAAAACAGGACTTTTGGAGAGGAAACTTCTCCTCCATCCTCTGGAGTCTTGCCACAGAAATAAAAACGTCAGTGCAGTGTATGTAAGCCTGTATCTCGCTAGACTGCTAAACGCTCTCTAGAAAATTGGAAGGCTGTTGTTAGCCAAAGGAATTAAGTCCTTTTTGTCATTAATAACAGACAAGTATCAAAAGGTTTTCACAGTGGAAGATTTATCAGTAAGAATATTAGCATGATTTATGAGTTAATGTCCTGTACAGAGGAGCCTTATTTTCCAGGCGTGCTCCCATGACTTTGCAACAGCACGTGCCTCGGTGGCACCATGCTCCTCCGAAGGGCGAAGGTCCCCTAAATTACACATCAACTCCACTGAACACCACTAGGAAACAGAGATGTGCCGCTCAAATTGCTTTCCTAGGGTTCAGATGCTAACGATGCAAAACAGCAGCGAGTTTCATCTCCTAAACGAGGTGCCATGAACCCAAAAGCCAGCATTAGCTTGATGACTTGCATATAAGGATCTTAACCTCTTATGCTTTCCACTGTAATTCAGTTTAACAGCCTTGCTGCAGCCAAGGTTTTCAGTACTAAAACACCCCTCCCATTTGATTAAATACAGATTTTATTTAAATTTGCATTAACGGGCTTTCACATTACAGTAAATAATTAAAAATTATTTTCTACGTTCTACCGCTCCCAAACCCCTTAAAAATTCCACTGTAGTTCGGTCTGAGATCCTAGAATCCAATTCATATCCATAATGGGGAATGGATAAATAAAAAAAAAAACCTGCAGAGAAATCTCAAGGATCAACAAGGTTCAAAAGAATCCACAGCAAATTGTTTCCATTCTTCGTGTTCTCCCCAGAGGTTTGCATTTTCCAGAAGACAAGTCAAGAGAGCAAACCTCACAGCATTTCCTCTGCTTCAGCCCCGTGCCCCAAATCACAGATACCGAACTAAAGGGGAGAAAGAACGCAAAATATCTTCAGGAACATCGCTTTCCAACTTCTCCTGGGTCCTCATCTTAAAGAGCTCACCGCACACATGTACAGTGTTAAAACCCCAGAGTTGCAGATTTCCACTGGAAAAACGCAGCAGTACTGCCCGTGATGTGTTTGCACCCACCACAAGCCCTCAGGATATGGGAAACTGTCTTAAAACAAGTTGTGTCTGAAGGCTGTGGCCAAAGATACCGAAGATGTCACCTTTTCTGACGTTTTCCCTTCAGTATGATTGAGCACAGGAATCCTCCCCATCAGGAAGGAGCCAGAGCTCTATCTCTGATGGATCTCCCTCTGCAGGTTTTTCTATTTCCTTCACTCTGCTTTAGCAACAATAGAAACCCACCACGCCATATCAAAATATTAATGATAATCCCCTCTGCCACCACCTGCATCTGATTTAACAGGGTATTTCCATTAGGCTGTAGCATGTGGCTAAACTTCAAATGGAAGTCCTCGCGATTTTTTTTCACTTGAATATTTCTGAGAATCGAGGCAAAAATAACATATTCAACTGCTAAACCTAATGTGTCCTCACACATACTGCAATTTTATTTTTTTAAACCAGTAGAGTCCAAGTGCATTAATCAGTAAGATGTCACAGTTGCCTCCAAGAAATGGGTCTCTTGATCCTTTCAGATTAACAAAAAGGGTTAATTGCTGAGCTACCCGATAATGTAAATACAACCAACAGGGTGAAACTGCATTACAATTCTTTTTCCCCTATTTCACTTGTCATTTCTCAAAGCCAGAAATGGTCCTATTTCTACCATTTCTAGACTAGCCACTGCTGCACATTCAAAAATTCTCTCACACCATGACAGTTACTGTTATTTAAAAATAAAGAACCCACCCAGATGCCATACAGGGTTTCTCGTGCAACCTTGCTCCAATGTTGGGCTAGGACAGAACTGCATACTGGCTTCAAAAACTAAAAATTGTCAGTGCCTATTGTCTGAAAGGGTCCCAAATAGAGCTCTACCTGTTAGAAGCACAAATCATAGTGCTCTTTAGCTGTAAAAGCTGAATTTCTGGACTTATTTATTCCGTAAGACCAACACAGTTTGAGGGTAGTTTCACTTGGAGAGTGCTGATGCTAGTCCATCCCTCTAAAGGTGTGACCAAGTACCAACTAGTTCATTTACTTCCTATTCTTCATAAATACATCCTAAAGACTCATCACTTTGATTTTGATATATTTGCATCAGGAAGGCTGCCTATAAGCTATAATTCTCAAGCACCTGCCCTCTTTCTATGATGCCATATAATATCAGCGACTTGCCAAAAAGCGGTACTGGGAATTTGAGTTTGAAAGGATGATCAATAAATGCCAGGGAAGTTGCTTCTTCATCCTAATTACAGGAAAGAAATACCAGTTCTGAACTCTTTAAGTGTCCTTCTTTTGAGTATCACAGTGTTCTCAAACCTGCTTGTTATTGATTTGAGTTTTGAATTAAAATTCAATGAAAGCTTGAAATATTGGATTTAAATTTAAGGGGAATACTTCACAGGTACCTGGACTGGTTTGGCAATTTGTTACTTCATTTCAGTCATCTTGCTAGAGTTGTTCTTCCCAATCCAGTAAGTTTACATCCTTCTCATAACAAAAACCTTTATCAAATCACATCACCGGGACTTGTTGAGGCAAAACCAATCAGGGACCATGAGAAGAAAGAAGTTAGCTTTGTCCATCAACTCCACAGCAGCAAGGTCAGGAGGACAGAGAAGAGTAGCCCGTTACTAACGTCCTGACTATTCTGAAGAGTAAAGGTCAGTGTTTCAGCCGTGTAATACAGCAGCAGCAGCAGCGAGCGCTGCAACCAGGGCAAGGAAGGGCTGCCACTGCAGCCAGACCCCTACCCGGGGTTTTGGAAACAGCTATTGCTGCTCCGTACCGAGGCAGCTGAAGAAAAAAAAAAAAAATCCAGTCATTAACACCTCCTGTTACCATCGTAAAGACAACTGCATGAAATCGCCGTTTAGAAACACAAGCCCTAATGCTGTTTGCAAAACGTTTTAATTGCAGAAAGGTTCCGCCACCCCGCCTGGGACTGCCGAGACGAGTAACGAGGCTGACCACGGCCCCCTCTTTGGCACAGCTGCTGCCGAGCCTACGCATGCCAGTGGTCCACTCATCCAAGGTTTTCATTGAATTATAGTTCTCTCAACATCGCCCTAATAGCTTAAAACTTCCTGTATTTGTTTTACTGGTTTCTGCATGTTTATTTAAAAGGAAACAATCCATTGTACGTTAAGAATATGCGAAAAGATATTAATAGTAAAGGTAATGCATTTGTGCACATATACTTCAGTGTGGAGGGTAATTTTCCAACCTGATGCAGCTAGTCTGAGATGAGAAAGACATTTCTTACACTGTTTTAAAGCAGAGAAAAATTTTAAGGACTGGGAATAAGCACAAGATCCACACAATCAACATGTGATCAAAACGCAAGTCCCAAAGCAAACTTGCTCCTGTTAATATCTTGATTAATCATCCATCTTTTCACCTTCCAAACAAACAGTGGCTGCTACTGTTTCAACAGAAAAAAGAATTTATGTACTACAAGTAATTTCAGTGTGGGGAGTAAAGAAGGAAAGAGGAAGACAGACGTTTCATGCCCAGAAATAGTTTAATAGACTGGAATAAAAATTATACAGAGTGAGAAATATTTAATTCTTAGTCTTTTTCCTTATTATGAAATGTTAGATTTCTTTCACAGCTAAAGTATCAACTTTTCTAAAAGCCATTTCCTTCTCCTGAAAAAAAAGTCCAAAGATTGAGCTAAACATAATGGAGAGAACTCTAAAGCTATAAGGATGTCCCGATCCAAACAGGTCCCTGCAGGTTTGACATCTTCATCTGGACTGCTGAAGCTGTGAGAAAGTTGTCCTGGAACCCAGGGCAGGGCTTCTCCTCGTCTAACAGAACAAGAGAAGGCTGCTGCTGCCCTCCGCAATCCACACTCCCATGGCAGTCCTACCAACATCACTCATTATTTAATGAAAAAAATACCTTCTGAACAAGATAATGCACATTTCCTGTGTCATTACACTTGAACATCACACAAAACAGCCTTCAACCACATGGAAACCTGTTAGTCCAAGGAAAGCTGAGTGCCCCCCAGTTTTGAATTAAGGCAAACATTAAATTTTGAGGAAGAAAAAAGGTGTTGCGTTCATTGCTTAAATTCAGTAAAAAAGTCTTGAAACAAAACCACCATCATAGTAGCTAATCAGATTTAATTCTGTCAATATAATCTGCTAATAAAAAAATAACATTTAAAATTACCTTTGATGTTACAAAATACAACTCCTTTATACAGTGCATCAGGTTCTTGTGAACTAGATGACCTCCCATCTGGACATAAGCCACTTTTTTCCCTTACACATCCCACAGTAACTGTCTATACTGTGTGTATTTCTTCTTCCTGTGGCATCCAAAGAAAACTCTCAGCTTGCCAGAATAAAGCACCATATATCAGGTCCATATATTTTAGCCCTTGCTGCAAGAGTAATAAACACCTCCACAGCTGAAGAACAGGACTGTAATCCAGATAAGGCTTTTAAACAAAAGCTCTACTGAAATATCCAGCAGCAAGATCTCCAATGCTTCTCTAAGTAAATCTAACCTTGGTTAAGCCAAACCTGTAACTTCAGAGGGTATAAAAACAAAACCTACTCATTTCCTGGCTAGGGGAGGTTTGGAAGAAAATGTCAGACACACTGTAAGTAAATCCAGGGTTAGTTTGGGGTGATACAACAATTTCTTTACCTTCCAAAGAAATAAGCCCATAAAAAACCATGAAGGTACAAAATTAAACTGTGTATTTTGAACATATACAAACATACACGGGCAGAGCAGCCACTAAAGATCAGTCCCCACCTTCGTTTGCCGAAAGGCCCAGTTCACACAAGCCCCCCCGACAAACCGGGGGATGCACGAGAGCAACGTTTGCTTTCGATGGCTTTTAAAAGTATTCAACAAGAGCAGACACATAATTCTTTATTAAACAATCAAAGACAACAAAAGCAAGTTTCTGTTGTCCCATCGTATTATACTACTAATGCTCTTTGGATGGCAATCAAAAGACCCTGAAATGCCAAGCTATGAAAGTGTATTTCCAAGCAGTGGTAGCCTCTGGCTCTTTGGCTACATCTTCAGACTGGTGCTTTGGCAGACAGGAGGAATCCTGGTCTGTCCAATGGCAAATTCCCCGTGTACTTACAAGGGCTATCCCAGACTTCTTTATTTTACTTAAAGGATATTTTAAGTGTAATAAAATATATTTTTTTTCCTTTGGAAGAGGCAAGTAGGTTATGACTATTGCATTCCAGAAATGTGGTTTTCTACTTCATCTACTGCCCGCATGCCAAGCTTTGATTTGAGACAGTGTCAGCAGATACCTAAACACAAGACCTTAGTGGGCTGTTTAAACAGGAATTCAGATGTACTAGTTCCTCTCAAACCTCTCCAAAAACAAATAAACACACTCTGCATCTTCTCCCAGCTATTACTTTTATCAGAAACTTAAATGCTATGCAAGTATAGCAGCCACGGCTGTGGCCACACAGCTCTTTAAACCATATATACAGTAGAATATTTGTATCATCATTTAATATCATTAGCATGAAGCGAAGAGGAACATTTTGAAATAAGTCAAACATTTACACGCAGCATACAAGTAAAATGCCATTAGAAAGTGTGGTGTTAATAAGCTGTACAAATTAGTGACTGTGGTGGGTTGGCATCAAGGTTGCAAGATCGGGTCATGTCACCCCGACGATGCATCTTGGTGCCCAGAAATAAAAAAAAAAAAAAAAGGAAGTGAAACAGCCTGACTTAAGCTTAGAGACACTTAGTTACTTCAGGGTGTCTTATTTGAAATCGTGGGCTGCCTAGAGATAATATAATGAATTAGAGCAGAACTGGATAAGAAATGGAGTGCCAACAACAGGCAAAAAAATAGACAGGACAGGGCCAGATATTTCTGTAATACTCAAATTAGGCCACTAATAGCAAAGACAAAAGGCAGAATTGTGGACATTCCTTGCTGTCAGGAGGTCCTTGTAAATCCCAACAACCACCACCCTGTAAGTCACATTGCTTGGTGTAGTGACCATGGGATGTGGAAGCCTGCTGTCATTCTTACAAAGGGATTAAGCTGCCTCACCCCTTGTTTTTAGGCTGGAAATCACATGTCAGAAGATTCAACCAGAAGCACTGTGCAATGCACTACAAAGCAGCACTATACTTTGATCAGCTGTTCAGTGCTTTAACACGCAATCACATGGAATAAAACACGAACGCATAATTGAGGAATTAGTTGCCAAACAAAGAAACAAATATCATGTTAAAGAATCAAAGATGAAGAATGTTGTCTCTGAGAATTAGAAGGTCCTCGGAACTAATATCTAGTTGTTACTGGTTTCAGTTTTAACAAGTGTCATGCAAAGGAAAAGAAAGTCATCACGCAGTTGTCTGGATTTTCCAGATACGTTCAATGCTTCAAAAAATAAACTCAAGGCATTAGTCAACATTTTAAGATCTACTCCTTAATTATCACTGACGTGCTTGCTGTAGAAGTGTGTATACACTTTTTAAAAAGAGGAGGTCATACTGTGAAGCACTGAGAAATATAAAATGTATATGCATGCAGACATACATACAGCAAGACTGCAGTGCACAACTGTTACAGGGTTCAGCTGTGTATGTAAATATGGCAACTGCTCTAATACAAGGAAAAGAGATGAAATTTTAATCAAATGAGACTTGTATCAGGTTCAGGGGAACTGAAAATGGGCTAAAAATGAAAAAATCTAGCAGAAGAATGACTTTAATATTAGGTAACATTTCAAATTTTTATCACCTAAATCCACAAAATTCTTGATGTGCTCCTTCTTGTGTTCTCTGCAGAGCTGAAGTCAGGACCAGCTAAATAAAAGATAATGCAACTAGGCATAACACAATAAAAGATATTACCTTCACAATGCATTATTGCTGCCAATTATAAGAATCACTTCAACTTAATTTCAAAGGCACAATCACCCTCAACTGTAACAGTCTCTTTTTTAAATTTCAAACAGTATTACATTAAGGCAATAACTCACCTTCCAGCTATAATATCAGTCTCCCTTATTGCAAAAATGCATTTCATAAATACTTCTCATCGACAAGTCAAGCTAATTCAGGTTAATTTTATTGTATTTTGGTGCTATCTCACATTTGTGTGCAATTACCTTTATCATTTTATTGCCGTGCCAGAAAGTAATCAGAACAATTATTTGAAAAGGGAGGTGTATAAATTCTAAATCACACTTGCTGGCATTTTTGATAAAATAGCAGCTTTATCTCAGAAAGTGGCAGGGACATCGGATAAATCATGCATCAGTCAAGTGTAGCTGACCCCCAAGTGCATTGCACAATATCAGGAGTGCTTCAAAAGAAACTTTCCTGTATAATCCATCATTCTTTATAATACCAAAATAGCTATACCTGAAGAGTAGGAGCTAGAGAGTAATAACAAAATAAATCTAAGCAATATGAAGAAAACCATTAATAGTGCTCCTTAAACTGAAGGAGAGTCAGGAATCTGAATTGTGTTCAAGGAAAGAATTTCATTGAAATTTTTAAAGTGAGTAGGACAGCTTTAAACAAATGAGGCAGCAAACTGTGTATTAAGAATCCACTAAAAATACAAATAGATCTACAGGAAAATAAATACACACAAAAGACAGGTGCCAAGAAGACTCGTACAAAAATATGAGATTAAAGTCTTGGCATACATATCTGGATTTTCCTATCGTTATCAATCTCGGTTTGATTCAGGACAGCATGGACAAGCGTTTCACTGTATTAACAGAGAGTAAAGCATCACACTTAGTACAAGAATCCATTTACTGAGTTTAAATTTAATAACTAAAAGAAATCCAGAGAGGAACAGAATTACACTTCGAATGACATTTCTCATGAAAGAGAGAAACTGCCACATTGTCATAAGAACACCACAAACCCCTGCATCTCCTGCATACAGAGCCCTTCCTGATGTATGCTCATGCACAGAACCACGGCCACATTTCAGCTTCTTCCACACAAACCCAACATACATCTTTGGTCACCGCAGCAGAATCAGGGATCGAGTGGGAGACAGATACAGCGATTGTGGAAAATGCCCACGTCTGGCTGCTTTCAGAAACCATTTTTCAGCAACCTGCTTAAAAACTGTTCAGCACATTACATCAGTGATAATTGATTTCTGCAAAAACCATATGCCAAACATATATTGTGTGTCACACCAACGCGTGGTTGTGCTCAAAGCAAAACTGTAAGCTAATCGCACACTATAAATATCACTAAAGAAATACAAGCTACATTACATACATATTTAATATGCATCCAGAATGGGGGGAAACAGGACCAGAGAGCTGAGGAGCGGGGGCTGTGTCTGCACAGCCCCCAGCAGACCCTGCTCCCCACGGCAGATGGGGCTGCCAGAGTTCACGTGTTTTACCTCAAATCTTCTGCTTTTCCACATATCAAACAGGGAAAACTCCCCTAACAGCTAATGCTGCACCTTTCAACTAGAAGTGAGAGTGGGAGAAATGAAAAGGTTAGATAATAAATTATTAGTTTCATGTCGCTTGCCAGCTATATCACACCTAGCTTTGAGAGGGAAACGGTGATTCTTCCTACCACGCTCAGTTGTGCAGAAGGTAATCAAATATTTCTCTGCCATTATTTCAGGTACCTGCTAAAAGATGTTTGCAACTGGAAGATACATAAAGATAACTAAACAGCTGATTGTTTAATAGAAAAAAGTGAGGCAAGAATTTATTTTCCTGAATTTCTTCCTCAAGCATTCCATTTAAAAAAAAAAAAATTGTGGAAAAGAGAAAGGAAATCTTCCATAAAGGGGCAGAACACACCGAATATGCCAAAATATTACTTTTCTAAGCCGCATTACATTACATAAAACAGATTAAAACCACAAGACATGACACTATTAAGACATTTTTAACAGTGATAGAAGTTGCCAGCAGGAATAGTTAGATATGCAAGTTTGATTGTACTAGAAATATTTTCCTAGAGGAGCATTACTAATGCTACAAAAATAGTTATTCCACAGGAAAAAAAAAAATTTATTCGTATCTTCAAAGTTCATTTTAATTATTTGAAGAATACGGTTATTGACTAAAAATGTGTTGATGTCTTTCTTTCAGGAAGGTAAATTGTTCTGTATTTCTTGATAAACCACCATGTTTTCTTATTTGACTATAAAGTTACTGCCCTACACTTACCTCACTGAAGCATCAAGCCTCAAAATCAAGCCTGTTTTTCAATAAATGAGGTATTTATTAGGAAATGGAAGCAAACAGCTAACTTATAACTGAAAATGTAGCACTGTCTTGTTAGTTCATGCTCTGTGGCAGATGGATACCTGATGGGGAAGGGTCCACTGATGCCTGTTACCAACCATGACAGAGCTACAGAGATTTACAATGCAGCATCAATCTTGTCAACTGGATTCTTAATACTGACTGCTGGACACCGGGGAAAAAAACAAACTATGTTACATGAACTCTTTTGTAATCCTGGACTTTCAATGTACACCTAAATGCAAGGATATTTTACTAGAAACTTACATTTGGAACAAGCCTTGATGCCATGGTAGATGAAATGTCTCCACCTGTAAGGCAAAAAATTCTGTTAGATTGAGATTTAATTTGAATTCCCCAGGAAGAACAGTGTATGTCAATAGTGTCATTTTCTTTATAACCAACTGAATATCGTTTTTTTAGATGGGCTCTAAGTTTCAGTATATACGATTTCAAAAGGGAGTTTGATTTTTTTTTTTTACAAGCAACCAGGAATTTGAATGTTCATTAGTTCATCTGCTTGTTACGAGTCAAACAAAAAAATCAACAGATGGCACATTGAAGACTTCTTCCATAACAAGCACTACACAGCTCTGATCTTTTGAATAAGAATGCCTTAAAAGATATAGTATTAACTCAAGAAATATCTGTACAGGCAGTAGCACGCTCCTGAGTTACTTAGTAAAATAAATAGCCCTTTGTGATTTAGGAAATAACGCATTTTGAGGCATGAAAGCGAGTGACTTAGTTATATTCTGGGTTTAAAAATACAGATGGCAAAACACTAAGAAAGTACCTAAGAAACGTTAACTTGAATGATTCTACCTCTAATCTTCAACAGTATCATTATTTACACAGCATTAACAAAAAATACAACAGGTTCCTCTTTGCCCTCCCCTTTGAAATAAAGGATGATTGCTATTTCCTTGGCACTCAGTTCTCTCCCCTCTGATTTTCTTTTCAGTGCTATTTAGCTAAGATCACTGTATCTTTGCAAAGATGTGCTATAAACATTACATTTTTGAAAATCAGGGAGACTATCTGACAAAGCTCTGCCTCAGAGTCCTGACTCACAGCCAACATCAATGGGAACTCTTCCACTTAAGTCAGGGAACACTACTCACAGGAGAGGATAACTGTATCTGCTTAAGAAATAATAAATCTCTTAAAAGTAGTGATACGAACATCTGAGGCTTTCCAAGTCCTCTCAAACACATCAAGTCTTGAAGTCCAAGGCCGTGACAGAACTTACAGTCACTTCCAAACTACTTACAAGGAAACAGTAATATTTAATATTAATATTACATTTGAATTATTTTAAGAGTTTAAAACTAAGATCCTGAATAACAGAACTTATAGCTACTTCCAAACTACTTGCAAGAAAACAGTAATATTTAGTATTATATCTTAATTAAACAGTTTAAAATGAAGATCCTGAATAATTAGTATTTTAAGGGTACTACAATCATATCCTTGCAAGGTAGGCATTGCAGAGATCACTCACTCCATTTTTAAACGTAAGTCGGGCAGATGAGCAATCTAATATAACATTACTTAAAATATCTGTGATGGAGCTAAAAATAAAATACCAATTTATTTCTATTGTCATGTCAGAGCTTTGACTTTCAAGGTGCGTAGTAACACTGCTTTTTCAGATTTTTCTGAAGGGTAAAGCTGGAATATTTGCCTCGAAAAGCAGATTTATCCACCAGCTCGCTTCAAAGCTGGGCCAAAGCCCAAAGAGAAGGCCAGGGTGGAAGCGCACAGCATTAAGCCAGCGTTACACAGGGATACCCTGGAGTGTGCATCTGCCTTTGCCAGGAGGCCCAGGCGCAGAGCAGCTGCCGAGAGGGCAGAGGACGGTGTGACAAGACAGCAGCCCGGCCCCCTCCGTGTCACCAGGATGGCAGCACACCCCCAGCCCCTCCATCCTGCCTGGCAAAGAAGAATCAGCCCCCACCAAAACGCTGCTCCTACAGGGGCAGGTAACCCAAGGCAGGCTCATCCACCACACAAGGGAAACCCAAAGCCTTCCTCCGAAACACCTCCGCCTTTTGCAGCCTGAATACAACTAAAGTCAGGACACATTTGTATGAAGGACCAGGACACCTATGTGCTTTTGCTTCACTTGTACCACATGTTAAATAATTAACCATTTAACAGTTAGTTATGCCCCTCTTCCCATCTCCTCCCACCTGCTTTGGGTTCTGGTGAGGTCTACTTGCTCCCCACCTTCCCATTGGGAAAGAAATTCCAAGAGAGCAGCTGCTGATGGGTGGGTGAAGGGCCGCTCCCTCAGGACAGCCAGACAACAAACATTCATCCTGACTGAAGGAGCTCAGAGCCCAGCAGACAGCTCTGGGACAAAACTGCTCAGGAAACATCCTTTTTCGTAATACATTTTCAGGTTTTATTTACTTGAAACACAGCCTCTCTCCCTGTTTATGCAAGACACGGTGTCAAATGCCAAAATCAAGTTAAATTTCAAGTTGCTTTAAATAGCATCTAACTTGTGGTGATGACAGCAGTTTAATTGCTAGCCAGGTTCCACACGATGCATTAATGTTTATCTAAAACTCTCTGCAGCACTGCCATAAGGATGCTCACATACTTTTAAGTGCAATCCACACAATGCTCAAGAGTAAATCCAGATCAGTCACCAAAATTTTCTTCAATAGCTTTAGGCAATTCCCCTTGACGCTTCCTCAAAGCAACAGTCTCTACAAAGCATGAGGAAAGATACCCAGCTTCTCCTCAGTGTAGGAAATTTATGCCCATCTGTGTTTGTCAAGGTCTTCCCAAATGGTATTTTTGACCTCCTGAACCAGAGAATACAAACTGACTTTGAGCGTCAGCACATACAGCTCACCAGGGATGCAAGGCCTGGTAGAGAAACTAAGCCCGGCTTTGAGGAGATTAGACTTTGAGGAGAATAGGAAATGGGTTCCAGCTTTAAGAAAAAGGATTCTTACAAAGGGACTAGCTAGCATCTCACCAGCACCACAGTTGGTCGCTCCCTGCTGGTAAATCCCCCAAACGGTGAAACACTGTGGACCACGAGACCTTGGTGAGGTTAGCGGCCGAGAAGGACAAATTAACCAAAAGGCTGCACAGTGCCTGAGGAGAGATGGAGATTGATTAGTGTTCATGACCTGTTTCTGCCCTAGGTTGAGCTCAAACCATCTGCTAGTCCAGAGCAGCTTTCCTCTGACGGCAGATAACTTGGGCAAAGCCAGTAGTGCCCAAGCCATAGCGGTTAGAAGATGACCTGCAGCTAGAAAGGCAAGATTGTACAAGACCACCGCTGTGAGTCAGAGGGCAAGGAAAGTCCAAAACATTGCTCCAAAATGCATCTCAACCTTGCAGAGACTGTCTTGTTGTAAGAGGCCAATATATGCATGACTTAACTTCTTTTCACATTGAGTTGAAGGGTTCCCCTAGGTTGATTTTGAAGGTCAGAACCCAATATCTCTTCTTAATGACATAGGAATTGCCACTGATTAAATTCAATCATGGTACCTCATTCTGGATCACGTTCCAGGAACTGAGACACCAGAATCACTGGACTCATCTTAGAAGACTGAAACCTTATCGTCAGCAACCCCTCCACCAAAATGGAAAATTTCCTCCTGTGTTTGCAGAGAGTAGGATAAACTCTAGGGATTGATTAACAAGCAGAAGTGGGGGGGGGGGAATAGTAATTTGTCCCTATTGTCACTAGCCCAGAGCTGCCTGACCAGGACCAATGAAGCCCATCTCCTGTTGAGCTCCTGCCTCAGATCTGAGCTGTGGGATCACAGCTCCTGCCTCAGCTCCCCTTGGCCTTTCAATCAAGATGTGTCCAAGATCCCCAGAACTTCTGTTCCCACATGAGAGCTGGGCTGAGGGTGAAGCCCCACCGACGAGCAGCCAGACAGTGGGATGCTCCTGAAACACCTGGAAGATACACAGATGCCTTCAGGCGCTGCCAGGGAGCTCCTGCACAGCAGGAGATGGGATGGTGCATGGTGCAGGAAGCTAACACATCCCAGACCCACCCCGTGAGCATTCCAAACCTTTGAATATGTCAATAGACCAAAAATTTAAAGAAAAGTCAGAGGTTACATCAAAAATCAGATCCTTAAAGTCCATGAAAAATTTCAACCATATTTTGTTGATAGTCTAGAAGAGAAGTCCTTGGGTTTTAAGATACTTTCACAGGACTGCAGCCTGAAAAGTACATGGGATGGCAGCACTACGGTAAGAACTCTTAGATTTATAAAAAGTATCTTTCCCAGTTCATCAACTTTTAAACGCTAAAGGAAGAGTCTCCTTGAAAGACAAGTCCTCAGGATCTGCAGAACATAATAGTCTCTGGTATCAGTACTAAAATTTAAAAACAGCTATTATATCAAGCCAGTATATGAATAAAATTCCATATGAAAACATTTAAAGTACATTAGATTTTTGGTCAAGATGAAAGACTGAAAAAAACTCAAGCAATCTATTCTAATTGGGTTCCCATGGTAACTGTACAATTGGGTTTTTCAGTATAACATCCCAAAGGCCCAATGCACACTTGTAAAATATACTTCAAACAGCCTGAATTGTTTTTACATTACAGCACTCCCAGGAAGATCAATTACTATACATCCCCACCCTAACTATTAGTGGCAGGAGATGTTAACACTATTGGCCATATTAACATAAGTCATGTAAAAAACACCACGTATCACCATCATTATATAAAACTAATTACACACTTCAGATTCATCAAACATGTTCTGGGTAATAAACCAATACTAGTCTTGTCACAAGATCATGTTTACTGAATGTTAGAAATCAACCCCAAATACGTGCCAAACCATTTTGCTTCTTGTATTGATTTCAAGGATAAACAGAATCAATCATTAATAATTACATTATAAGATGACCCATAGGGTTAATCATATTCTTAGAAACTCTCACTATGGAATCAAATATAGCTGCACAAAAAGACAACTGAAAAGCATTCAAATCCAGGCCATACACATTACCAATAATATAAAACAACGTGCATTCACTAACACGCAACTCATGTGATTGGTGAAAACAAAATAGTACTATTGCTCTTTTTAAGAAAACCACAAGCATTTATTAAAAAAAAGTTTCTCTCAGATTAAGCAGTTTGCTTTGTTGGGCCTCAATTTCACTTTCTGAAAGCACAACACCAGCTGTAGACCCAGCCTGTCCTTCCAGACAAGCCTTCTAGTCCACCGCCTAAGCCTCAAAGCTAAAAGGAGATGATGATCCATGGCCCCTAACTAGGATTCAAACCCAACTAATTCACTTATCTTCCAGGGAAAGAAAAAAAAAATACACAACTGTGGCCAGTTTGAATAAAGTCAATCTCATTTCTTGATCAACCTGCCAGAAACCTTGGTATTTCAGGGCTTGAAGCCAGCAAATAACCAGAGCTATTTCTGGTGCCAGTAGGAGACTGTGCAAGGGATTTCCCTTTCCCCCCGCCCTTCCCGCCACATTATATCTGATCATACTAAACTCCAGTGGGGAAGATGAAGGGAAAATGGATGGAAGTTGTGTGAACTGTTTCTCCGGGACGCTGCTGACAGTCTAAAGGTACCATCAACCACAGCCACCCCACTGCTGCCAGAGCAAGTCTGTGCATTACACGGGCATTTTCAGACGCTCTCCCATCTTGTGGTTTTTATATGTGAAACTGAAATTAATCTTTTAACAGGGCCTTAAGTATACTTTGGGTGTTTATTAAAAAGTTTAACTAATTAACAGACCTTCTGCATACTCGAATGTACAAACAACCAAAGATAATGTTATTGTTTGCACTGTACTGACTGATCTAGAGCAGTCAGATAATTTAAATATTATTGAATGATGATTATGCAGCAGCAACATTTACAAGACAGCATTAATACTTGCTATCTGCTAATGCAGTTACCTGGAGGGAGTTAAATTTGCACTCGGAGCATGTAGATGGCATGATTCAGAAAACAAAGCGGGCTGTGCTGCTAATAAATACTACTATACCAAAATACTGATTTCATTAATCTGATCATAATGCACTAGAAAGCGGCATTTGAAGAATTAAAACCTGAAAATGCACCCATCCTGCAAGACCAAAAGCCCATCTCTCCAGTATCCCATCTTCAACAGCATGTAACCACTACTACAAAAACAAGGCGAAGCATTTAGTGGTTTTTTCTGCTATACCATCACGTCCCCCAGAAAAGTGGGATTCAAACTTCCTGACTCAGAAGTGAGATTTCTGAATGTAAAATAAAAGTTAGTTTCTGAGCCCAAACCCAGCATCCCCAAGACCCGCAGCTCGGCTACACACCGGGCAGCAAACATATGCTGCGATCTGAACCGACGCTCGCTGCTTCTCCGGATGCCGTCAGCTCCTGCTTCTATAGAGGTGGAATTTTTCTGTACTCCCCCTTGCCAAGCTACCTGAGACTCCAGGCTGTCTGTCAGTAGTGCTATTTTACTACTAATTCACTTGAAAAGCAGAGGGGAAGTCAGAACTTTTATATGAACGAACCCCCTTCCTCCTCCTCCTCGGGATTAAAGGTGGATTGTTCAGATCTAAGTATTTTTCATCACCTTCAGAACCTCGATTGCATTGGGGAGAATTTCAGCTGCACATCCAAATTTTACAAGTGCCTTGAAAAGATACCTGAAATTAATTACACCACTTAATTTGGCACAGTATAAATCAATAGATAGCAGATAGCCCTGACAGGCATCAGGACAGGGTGCTTTTGCTCTGCTGATATAAAATAGTAAATAAGGAAACAACTTGAAAAAGGATTAGCAAAAGGCATCAAAACTGTGACATATTCCCAAAGAAAAACTTTTACAATCATTCAGCTTCCATAAAACTCCAAAGCCACACAAGCTTTATTGACGTTCAAATACATTTGACTTTTAAACAGTAGCCTGGACCACAAAATAGATCATCAGTTTTAAACTTGCATTTTGTATTTCTTGAAAATACATCAATACAGCTTTGGTCTAGTTTTATAGCTTGGTTGTTCCTCCAGCTGTATGTTTAACTTAATACTGGCCCAAACGCACCTGTGCTGGGTCACAACATTAGCCTTACAGGAGACAAAATTTAACACAGGATTTTTTTTTTTCCTGTGTTGGGAGCATTTTGCTCATTATACCTTCAGATAAATTAGCACAGCTGAAGCCTGTGCTGTCACAGGCAACTTTCACAGCTATCTGCAGTGGTAAGAAACTCCAGAACTGGAAGTCTGCAGTCAGGACACCAAACCAGGCCTTTTGCTTTTTAATTATGGCATTAATGAAGACATTAAGAGTTCACAAAACCAGCCAAGACACACACTGAAACCTGTCACTACCTAAAAGATTTCAAGCCTCCTGAAATTAAAACTTTGCCCTACATTTTCCCATTAGTTACATTCTCTTCACCAGTCCAGATATCTTATGAACACTCCGTAAACTAGAGAATTGCACAATCCGTCAATAAAGTAAGCGTATTTTGAACTACTGTCCATATGACTCAATTTGTCAGTAAAAACTGCCACCAGCGCTGCGCTTGCAGAAAAATGTCCATAAATGCATTATTGCGACTGGCAGATCGATGTCCATAATAAAAACAAATAGATTTAACAAGTGCTTGCTTTTACGAGTTATGCGATTGGTGGGATGTGTGTTCAGCTTCACCAGACAACTTCTGGGAATGGGCAATACAGGCCGGGTACAGCACTTGCTGACTTCACCAGTGCTACAAACAGGAAATTATTGTAATGCAGGAAATCTTTAAAAGTATTGGACTGAATACTAATGCCTTCAGGATGTATTTAGAAGTTTCACACATTCAGAATTTAAGGTATTGTTCTGTGAAATATAAAATGAGAGACATTAACTTTCTCAAGCAATGCACGTTGTTTTTTTCTTTGCCTCATTCTCTTTGCAAAAAATAAGTTTAATTTAGGTCAGCCCCATCCCAGGCAGAATGGCTCACTAGTCTCAAGGCTGATGATAAACACCCCAAAAAAATCAGGACACACAATTTGTTCCCACAAAGCTCTTACAGCACCAACACCAGAATGACCATCACTGCTGAACCCACCCTTCAGTCCCCCTGAGTGAGGATGTCACCCTTTGTATCGGAGGTGGAGGTCACGGCTCACAGGGAAATCATGCATGAGTGGGTATAGCAGCCAGCATACTGAGGGTTAACTCATAAACAGCAGTCCTTCTGGCTCCTCCAAAACCCTAACAGCATGGGAAGAGAATGCTACAAAAACAGTCACCCATATCTTCGACATGCTCTCCTCTGGATTTTCTGCATTACTGTTTCTTCTAACAGTTTCCTCTGTCACTGAAGTCAGTTTAAACAGAATTTCTCTGGTGCAGCCTTTCCATCTTATCCACACTTCCCATAACAAACTTAATACTTTTTCTGCACAAGCCCTTAAATTAGCCATTCAAGGAAACCCCGATAACCTTCCCAAAGGGCATGAGCTTCTCCTTCAGGCTACTATCCCTTTAGTGATGCCATTAACTGATTCTCTACATACGTTAAGCATTAAACAGTGGTGACAAGTTAATTACAGAGTTATCAAGAGATAAAGTAGTCACGGTAACACAAGTTGCAATATAACTACAACAGTTTCCTATAGAGCTTCTGTTCAGTTGCTGGTGTAATTGGTGTAATTAACTTGTCATGGATCAGAATGCAGATAGGAATTGCTAAAGCCACCTTGCAAGCTCACATGGCTACATCTTTTTTCCTCTGAAGCTTGAAGCTCTTGGTAGAATTGTCCACATTTGGAACACTTCTGTTTGAAAACAAAGAAAACAAAACTTTTTACTTGGGAAAAATGATGTCACAGACAGACAAAACATTCACAAGAAAACAAAGAAGCAAATTTCACATAAATGGATGGGTTTAGACAGAAGTATCCTGCATTACAGGGGTGGAGTTTTGCCCCAGAGGCAATAAGCTTTACAAACATCACAACAGTCAAACACACATGAAGGAACTTAAAAGATGAATCAAGCCAGAGCGGGGAGGGGGAATCTGTTCATGAGAGCAAAATTAAGACCTGAATAACTTGGGTTTAAAACAAGATACTCTGTGATATCTATGATTCAGTTTTGAGGCTGCAAGCGCTAGCCTGAACACCAGCGCCAGATCGTCCCATGTTTACTAACCCTTCGGATCTTGACACAAGAGGCAGACGTAAAGGCGTGTTGGCTCTGTGGAGACCACACAGAAACCTCCCCAAAGGGGTGCCCCTGCGCAGGCGGGGGAACAGGGCTGCTAGAGGAGACACTTGGCTCCCCAGACCTTCTGTGGGCTTCCACACCAGCGGGCAGAGAGGCACTGTAATGCAACAGGAGATCCCCTATCATGGCTCCATTTAAGCCGTGTTTCCATGCGAGCGAGGGAGGACCAAAGGCCACAGAGACAGTTCAGGGAGGGAGAGCCCCTACGCCGCCAGCTTCGCTCCCCCGTGCATTAGGGAGACAGGCAGGGCCAAGAGGCCAAAACCTCCATCAGGTTCATAAGGGAACCCTGTCAGCTCAACAGACCCCGCCAGAAGATAACCCTCATCTTCTGCACAGGGGGGCACAAGCCTGGACGCAAGAATTATGCTGTGACAATCATTTCTAAACTAAGTGTTATGCCCCAGTTTATAAAACGGAGGCTTTCCTGTGTGAAACACTGCAGAGACTGTACCTTACCACGCGCAAGAGCTCCACTTCACAAAAATAAGATACAACTCAGTAACAGGTTTATTTGGGAGTTGGGGGCAAAAAGCTAAACTATTCATTCTTTACATTTACTTTGGTTTTAAAAGCTGCACACTGTTACAATACCATACCTGTTTTACAAACAGTTGCAGAGCTTGGCTTTTCTGTCAATAGGCCGTTTTTCTGTGAGCACCAGTCTGACACACATTATTTCAGTGCAGTTCCACACTGATCTGATGCAACCACTGGCCGCTGCCATCCCCTCACCCCTTGCACCCACAGCCCGATGGAAACCAACCAACTTTTAGGAGTGCCTGGGCTGGCCACAAAACTGCTTCCCCAGAGCAAGGTGGGGGTTCGGCAGGGGCAGGAGCAAATCCTGGGGTTCAGCTTGGGTTGAGCCTTCCAGCAACATTCCCCCAAAGGAATGATAACCGGCCGACCCCCGGGCCTAGCGCCTGCTCTGCCAGAGAGGAGGAAACCGGGCTATTCCCTCTCCTAGAGAACATGATGTCCGTGAATATGGACCCCAGGGAGCAAAGGAGCCCCCATCATCCCGCGGGCGGTAAAACCGAGTGAAACCCGGGCGCTGAGGGGCTGTGACCGCTCACCCCCCCACAGCTGCTCAGGGGACCACGGTACCAGCCCCGGCCGGGCAGCAGCTCCCGCCGGCCCCAACCCGCAGCCATTTTCCCGCCCTCCCCCCTGCCGCCATGCGGCGGCCGCCCAGGCCGGGCCGGGCCGGGCCAGGCCCGCGGAGGCCGCCCCGAGCCCGCCCCGCCGGGCCCCGGAGCCCCGCGGCTCCCCCGCGCACCTGCCCGCGAGGAGAAGGAGGGAGAGCGGCTGAGAAGCCGCCGGAGCGTCCCCGGCAGGGGCTGTTCCAGTCCGGGAAGGAGGCGCCGCCGCCGGGGCGGAGCTGCCCGGCCGCCCCCGGAAACCTGCTCCGGCAGAGGGGAGCGGCCCGAGTAGGCCCGGCCTCATCCTCGGGGTGAGCTCGGCCTAACCGGGCCTCCTACCCGGGGCTGCTCTAAGCCGGGCTACAGGGGTGCCCCTGCCCCTCCGCCCTGCAGATGTGGCCGGGGCGGAGAGGCGGGACCTGCCCCGGGGGCCATCGGCCCACCTGCGCCGGGCAGGCCTCCCCCAGGGGCTCGCCGGTGCGGCTGCTGCCGCTCACACAGGTGGTCACACAGGTGGTCACACAGGTGGTCAGAAACACGGATTTCTGCCCAAAATCCATCGCAAAATAACGCAGGAGGAGTCGCAGCCCGCACGGTGCTGAGGCCCTGGGGCAGTCGTGCACTTTAGTTCTTCCTTCAGGAGCTGAAATGCGCATGGCTGCTGACCAGAATCCGCTGCATCTAGAAGCAAAATGCAGGTTCTTTAGCTGAAATGTGGTTTTAAAATTAGGTTTATCTGCTATTTTGTTTGCACTTCGGAGCAGGATGGCAAAGGCTGGCAGCATGGGGGAATCAGCCTTTTTCATTCATTTGCAAAGTTAGGAGTAAGGGTGGGGACACTGAATTTTCAAGACCAAAGTTTGCATTTGGCAAATACAATTCCTAAAAGGGGAGACATGGAGGAGACACGAGGCAGTGAAATGCCAGAGGAAAGCAGACTGTAGGGTGAGGTTTATTTGAGGTCGTAAAAAAAAAAAAACAAGACAAAAAGTGCCAGTAAAACTTCACAAGAAACCACTGATTTTCAAGCCAGAGAATCTTTCACTGTCTGAAACTTAATGTGAGTTATATCAGCAAAAATTTTATTAGTCATGTTGTATGACTCAGAAGCTCTCACAAAATGGAGGAATCCACTTGGGAAGGATCAGAACAATTTTTAAAAAGTCATTACAGAATTCTGGAAATCTTTTCATGGGGAGTGAGCACTGTAAATAAAATGGCGTCAAGTTAATGCCTGTGTGTTAAATCTGATTCTAAAAAAAATATAAACTATGGTCCAAAATGCAGAAGTTTCCCCAGTGCAATTGAAAATACTTTTGCAATAGTTGCACTTGGTGCAAGCTGACAAACGGGCAGCTGCTCACACCGGTGTGTAATAGTACTGAGACACTCCTGCTGGGGTTAGAAGTAATATTTTTAACATGACACCTAGTTTTCCCTTTTGCTTTCTGGGCCGTTAACCTTGAGTCTCTCAAGGAAATGTAAGCAAGGAATGTTTACCACCCTGTCTTACTTTCTTTACTATCTACCTAGGCAAAACATTGGCCAAAAGTCACTGTGGAAATTGTTCTCAGATAATAAAAATGTCCAGAGCTTCCACACCACCCTGCTAATTGCAACCTGCAAACATACCAATTTTGAACAAGATGGAAGTGATCTGTGAATCTGTGTGATCTGTGAAGGATGAATTACAATTAATATAAATGGTTTAGCAATGATAAATCAAATTCAGACCTCGTGATATGAACAGTTTATCAAGGGAATTCCATTTAAAACAGCAAAGAAACAATATTACAATAAAGGAAAAACATATGAAAAGGTAATTCATGTTTGTAATAAATGGCAGCCAGCTACAGCCTTTTGGTTCATGTTTTCTTTTTTATGCGTTCGGAGTTCATCTCTATGACTTAGCTTTTCAGTAGTTGTTAGTGAACAAATGATTCAAACTATTGTGTAACTGTGTGATGCCGTATGCTGACAAGAGAAAACGGAGCTTTTCAGTAGTTCTAATGAAGCCCAGATTAATGGTCAATTAAAAGGTGCTGCCATTGCATGCCCCATACAAATGCAATGGCTTATGTGAAGATGATCTCATCTCTAAATGAAAGATCTCTTCACATCACTAAGCTCTGGACGGGGTGGGATACCCTAGAGATAGTTACTAGTTTAGAATGTAAATATCAAACTTCTCAAACCCTGATTTATTTATTTTTTTCTCAGCCATTTAAAAATCCAGTCTCATGATGTGAATTAAAAGGAAGTAAGGTGGGGATTTCCATAATTTTCCTTTCCTAAACGATCGTCAGTTCTTTTTCTTCCTTTTCATCCTTCAGTGTATCGATATAAAGATGGGCCTTGCAGGTTGGTCTGGATTATTCCAGTTGAGAAGGAGCAACCTCTTGACCAGCATGGCCGTGGTAGATGTTAGCACTGGCAGTAGTGCTGCTTAAAAAGAAAACTTGATTAGCGGTGAAGTCCCCGAAGAACTGCTTTCCCAATGTGAACACATCATCATTATATAAATAAATACTTACAGATTTATCCAGCCTTAAATAGGAGATTCTCGGGGACATCCACATAGCAGGTGCAAGTAGTTCTCAGGTCCCTTTGCCTCGACTCTGAGCTATATAGATCTGAGCCACAACAGGAAGGTCTGCAGAGCTGCTTAATGCATGAGGTTATCTCTCTGTTGTATGCCTCACATCTGACCTGGGATTAGTTCAGGTGGAGCGGGTCAGATTCTGCTTGTGCCTGTCCTCTGAGTAGTGAGTGGCAAGAGGAAGGGAGAAGTAGGATGTTTGCAGTAGTTTCAGGTGACAGAAATTAAGATGCCTTAATACCTCCCAAGTATTAGGGAATGTTAGCGTAGCATTTTTAACACTTCGGAAATTTCAGTTGGTATCTCTTAAAAATGAACTTGTTCATATTTTTAAAATATTAGAATGTCACATTAAAGGGAAACAATGCTGAACTGGATGAAATCTCTCAGCCCTGATACACTTTTCTCAAAAGTAGCCAGTTCCTGAAACTTTATTATAAGTGGAAACCTCCCAAAATACGTATTCATCTTTCCTGACTCCTCTCCCAAGGTGATCTCCTTATTGCCTGAAGCATGAAAATTTATTATCTTTAATATGATTTTAGTTTGCATTATAACAGGCTTGAATAGGGAATGTAAAACATCCAGGCTTTCTTAAAACCAGCAGCTTGGGTTTTAGTAGTGGATCCACAAGTTGTCTGTTTGCACTATAAAGAAGTGTTTCTCTGCACTGCTTCTACCTTTACTGCGTTGTAACTTAACTGAGTATCATATACTTCTGTTAGTAAATGAGGTAAAAAAGGTACTTCTGGTCAGTTTTCACTCTGCCCTCAGAATTATGAACATCTTATTCAACTCTCCTCTAATCCTTCTGCTGTCCATGTTTTGATCTTTGTTACTTTAAGTAAGCATCATTATAATTTTGACCACTGAACTTTCTGAATTTCCACCTAATCTGTCCTTCAACGACAAGAACAAGGCTGAGGAGATGGTTCCTACTTAGATGTATCACTGGTCAATGACATCATTGTCAACGGAACATATAGATATATATCTCCCCTTTTTCATGTATTTAGGCCTGCTCTGACTACTGTTGTTGGTATACCTTGTCAGAATTCTTTATTAAATTAGTGATGAAGGCCACTAGGTGTTAATTTTCTTCCTAGGAGTTTCCAGCATTCAGTTATGACACGTCCAGTCTAGTTCACTAATACTAAAGTTTATGAGGAAATTTTCATAACATTGATACTGTAAGAAGATACAAAATTTCTAAATGTTTTTCAAGCCATGTCCCATGCCTTTGTTTTTCATTCAAGGTATTTCCTTTCAGTTCTTTGTTGTTATTAGGTCTGTTGCTTATAAAACATTGCATTTTCTTTCAGTTCTTTGTTATTAAGTCTGTTGCTTATAAGACATTGCTCATTTAATGTGGCATTTTCAGGTACAGGATAGTATTTTCCTGGGACCAGAACATCTGTCTGCAGTTGAGTGCAAAATGCCCTTCTAGTGACAGCACATGAATTTGCTTCCAAGTAAACCAAGGCTTAAACCAATACATGAACTTCGGGGTCAAAGAATGTAATGGGGTGGGATGGAAAACTGAAAAAGGAGGTTTTTATTGAATGCCTTGAGATGTGAATTCACAAATATTTCAGCCTGGATTAAATTCCTTGTTAAGGACTAACCTCTGAAAGCATCTACATTCTGCAACATCTGCTGTGGAAGAGAGACTTGGGCACTGGATCTGTAACTACCCTCTTGCTAGCTTGAGAGAGAAACAGATGGAGTCTCAGGGAAGATGTAGTATTGAAAATCACTCTGATTTGGACCTCACTTGTAGTTCTTTAATTTCCCCCCAGAGAAAATTGTCAGATTGGAGCACAGGCATAATATATTTCTGCCTTTGTGTGTATGTGCCTTACTGAGTCAGAATCTGGCCTCGATCACTTCCTATGCTCTGGTGACCTCTCCACATGAACCTCCTCAGCTGTGAATAAGCGCAGTAATGTAACCTTGTATGATTTCATTTGAACAAGTAAATAAGTCTTGCTTTTCACATTTATAATCACCAGGAAAAGGAAAAAAAAAAAAAAGCTGAATAAAACCAGAAACTGTGGTTTTGTTTGCCAAGACGCTTGCATTTTCTCAACAGCAGGGATGTGTCCTGCAAATTTAAATCTGGAAAGTTCATGTTAATACAGAGCTAGCTATTTGATTTGGGCACATAATGTGCTTTAATTGGCCCTGAAGGAGAAAGTGTGTGTGTGCGTATGGGAAAAGCACTCTGAATCTGGTTTCAAAGTAGGTTTTTAATAACAAA
The DNA here is from genome assembly GCF_031877795.1 of Strix aluco. Taxonomy (NCBI): domain Eukaryota; kingdom Metazoa; phylum Chordata; class Aves; order Strigiformes; family Strigidae; genus Strix; species Strix aluco. The sequence continues at coordinate 39,981,938 of NC_133937.1, read as the reverse complement.
AATACTCTCTTATACCATACTTCTGTTTGCGGAACATTATGGGGGTTTGTCTGTGTATTTTAATTGGTGTGAAGTGCTGCGAAGTGCACACCTGGGGCACTGGGACGTGGAGTGTGTTTCTGGGTGGGTGGGTGAGTGCAAGTGTTTCTGGGAACTTTAAAAGGAGCTGAAGTTTGACGGTGTGGGATATGATCTGTAGGTAAGAAAAGACGTCTGAGAGGTAGTTCTGAAGAAGTGTGATCTTCTGGGGCTCATTCTTCAGTCTGGGGAGGAGCAGTTTGGAGATTTGAAGACCTTTTTGTAGCAAAATGTAGAGACCTGTAAGAATCACTGATGGTAGCACATCATTTCCAATGGCAACTGAGATTGTTAAAGAACGCTGCTACTTCAGTAAGAGGAGATTATCTTCCTTGCATAAAAATATGAACAGTCTGGATCTCTGCAGTTAATCTCCTCAATTCTTGAAATTCGATGGAATTCAGATAAAGATCTGTACATTTTAAATTGCCATGGTCTTTGAAATAGTTCCTAACCCCCACTAATAAAAATTTTTCTCTCCCTCTTCCCCCAAAACATTCTCCAAGTTCATTTGATTCTACTTTCAAATATGGAAGCATGGAGTTATCTCTATTAGAAAAGCAAAAAGTAAGCTAGGAGTCTGGATATATTGAGCAGGAATACAAGTGGTTCCTGCACTGGGAGAGGAAGGAAATTGGGTGGTTCGGAGTGTAGAATTACTGGTAAGTTAAGAAAATGTGTTTTAGTAGGCAAACCATTTTCAATACTTATGAAGAAGCTTGGCATTGGGAGAAATATGATTTCCTGTAATCAAGGTGCTGGAAGTTGTTTGCCAGCCACTAATGCCTTTAGGGAAATCTAGTAGCAAACCGTGTAAATGAAAGGGATATTAGCAGAGATTGGCTTCATTTTCTTTAGGGCAAAAACATAAAAAGTTATGGTGTTTCATATGCCCTACTTCAGTTGGTTTAGTTATCTACTGGCTGCTCTATTCCAGAAGTTGTTGGAAAATGCTTTGACAATATTGGTGAAGCTAACCAGTATAAATTTTATCTGTTATGCTACAGAGAAATTTGTGTGGTAAAAAGGCTTATAAATGTTAAATAAGAGGAATTTTTGGTCAATAAGGCCACTGATAAATCTCCCGTTAAATTAAGTGTGCCTGGAGTCCTATATTTAATGGAGCTTTTGCAGCTATTGCCAAATTCCAGCAAGGCTCAAGCATTTCCAATAATTATTACAGCAAAATTTACAGCATATATTTTTTTTCCTATTGACATGTTAAGCATATTTGCAATAGAACACATCCTTCAAGTGATTGGGTTATTGTAGCCTGTTTAGAGATGTACCCATCTTTGTAAACATCGTAAATTATTTGACAAATATTCTTAATAATTCTTTTTTTCTGAACGAAGATTCCTCCTTCCATTCCGTCCTACGCCACGGGCAGGTGAGGTGCCATCTGTGCCGTTGCATTCACAGGACTCACGGCATCAGTTACTTTGTTGGGGCAAACTTGCTCCCAGATGAACTCATGTGTTTACCAGGAGGCGGTGGAAATTAAATCAAGTTAATTCCTTTTGGTCTCTCTAGCCCAGCTATGTGTGCATGCGCAGGGGTGAGCGCGCATGTACACGTGCATTTTGTAGAATCACGTCTTGTAGTCGTAGAAATGAATTCGCTTGAAGTTGGTACTAACCTGCCTCTTGCATCGATGGAAATGGATATTACGATTGCTGTGTTGAAACGTGTGCTCAAATGCATTGGGAGTTTGATACTATTTTTCAAACTGCCAAATAGATAATGTCAGAACATTTCTGAAATGGGATACTAACATCAAGATATACTGCACCAATCAGCTAACATCAGGCAAAGTATAGCGTAAAACTGTGGATGGAGGAGACTACTACAGAATTTCCATTTTCATTCCCTATGTCAACAGCTTTGTAACTTACCTAGTAGATTGTTTTATGTTTTCCAGACATATTCTCAGTAGACTACAAACACTACATTCAGCTCAGCCTTCAGAACCCAAAGAATTAGATATGCTGTAGTTTATGAAATGGATGTTTATGAAAGTATCCTTTGTTTGAATTGCTCAAAAACCCAACATGAATTCAAACTTTGACAGCGTAAGCAGAAAATAAGAGGGCCATAGTGATCTCCCAAATGTAGCCTTAACTATTGAGGTTCTCATATTGAAAATGCAATTTTCTGTCTAGATGTTTATGAATGTCTTCAAATTCCCTTTCATAATAGCCCCTTTTTGACAGGCCTTTTTCAACTCTGAAATATGAGAAGAAAGGTTGCTGCAGAATGTAGTATATACCATTATAGGAGGTACACCTCTGTCCCTCAAGCCAACAGTACTCTTTTGGAAGTCAGTGATGATATATGCATGTGGAGGAGGTTGCAGAGCCCAAGATCCATTGCAGAGAAGCAGGATTCTTTTACTGAATCATAGTAAGTTCAGATGCTAAAATATGGTGTGACACTTTAGGGAGCCTGTCTATGTAAAATGTATGAATTCTGTGAGATTTCATAAACTGTGTTTGTAACTCCAGCCTTGTGTAATCTTCAGAGTGCTAGGAAACCTCATCGTGTAGTCGCTGAAGAACACTCAAAACTGTTACTATTGAATTACTCTCTACGGGTAGAAATGTGTCTGTTTTGTTATGGAGAGTGTCTACATTAAAGGAATCCCGTTCCCCCGGATCACCTGTGTGCGTTCACATCGGCGTAACAGGAGTGGCCGGCAGCAGCACAGTCAACACCAGTGAAATGAAGACACAGCAGAAGAGTAGGCACAAAGCATAGACTACTTCTGCCTGTTGGCACTCACATTTTTACATTGTGCTTGTGCTTTTGTGAAAATCTGATGGCAAGTGGTTGTGTTCTCAGGCAGCTGAGGGAAAGCAGAGTCCCGTAGGAGATTGGAGAGTCAGATTGTTGCACCTCCATTGCCAAGATGACTGGCGATGCAGGAGCTCGAGCCTGGGGTCTGCACCATGATACCCAGCACTGATGAAACTGCTCGGCGCTGACCAGCTGAGAGCAGCCAAGGCCCAAGCTTGGCTTCCATCCAGCCACCTGCGAGGGAAAGCTCACCGCTGTTGGGGCATTTGGGATTCACATCACATGCATTGGCACTTTTGCAAGTGTTAGCCCAGCCTAAGGCTGTCCTCAGGGTTTGGCTGCTGGGACTTGGAAAGAGCCCTGTTGGGGACCCTGAAGAAAACCCAGCAAGGGCCACCCCTTCCCAGGGAGCTGCTGCTGAGGGCTTGCTGCCATATCCCCTTGCTGTGCAGGCAGCCTGCCTACACTGCTGCCTGCCTGCCCCTGCCGCTGCTCGCCAGCCCGGCTGACCTGCCCACCTACCCACCGTCCCGCTCCCGCACCCGCGCCAGCTCAGCCAAGGCGATTCAGGCATCACAGGGCTATGTGGTGCTTTTTAGTTGTGAACAGAAAATTGGGAGTCTTGGCTGATGAATCTTGTGGGCCAGTTAAGTGCCGTGTTGCCAGGTGAGCAGTGCCTCCTGCCCTGTGGGTTTGGACAGGCACAGGCATGCACCTGCAGCGTGGGGAGTCACAGGTTTTTTCAGAGAAATCATTGCCCATGTAAAATGTGTTTTGAAGCTGATGGGAAGTCTCTCACAGTTTTCACTGGGCTTGATGTCATGTCATTGGGCCATAAAAGATCAATTTTGTGAGATTAATTGCTTTTCCCAGATTAAAATGGCTTTTTTTTCTTTCTACAAAAGCATGAACTTTAGGATAGCTGCATGGTGCATGAAAAGGAAGATGCTGAGGTGGCAGCAACGTCAGGGACTTATGAGAGCAAGGAGAGCCTTGCAGATGTTTGTTATGCTCATCCTTTGGTTTTGAGGACTTGAGTATATGAGCATACTGGATGCCATGCAAAGTCCAGCAAGGCCATATACAAGCAAAAATTACCGCCTGCAGATTATTTTGTCACGTTCACTATCGTGAACTTGTGTACCTGGTAGATACTATGTATAATGGACTAGAGCCTGATGGAACAAATTTTTCTTTGCAGCAGAGGTAGAAAGGGGAATGGTCTTCATTTTCTTTGCTGTGTACTGTCACGGAATATTGGCAAAATCATCTCTTTCAGGGAAATACTGCTCAGAAGTTGTTGCAGAAATGTTTGGTGTAAAGCTCTGATGCCATCCAGCACCAGTATGTTCTCCAGGAGAGCTGTTTGCTGCTGCAGCAGCCTTACCAGTTGTGCTTGTGAGACTATCCCTGCCTTTTTCTCTGTTCCCTTGATCACTCTTTACTGGATTCTTTTTCTTTGTTTTATATCTTTTTTTTGACTTTTTCTCCACATATTTTGGACAGGATTCCATTTAATGTTTACTCCTGCTCATAATCATCATGTTGAAAAAGGAGCTAGAAAATAAACAACTTCGTTGTCCAACCACGGCATTCATTTTAGTGATAATAAGATGTGCCTTTTTTTTTTTTTTTTTTTTTTTTTTTGGTTTAAAGTGAAAGAAAAGAGACAAGGAATTGCTGTTTTGACAAGTCAGAGAAATGGTTAATAATTTCCTAGTTAAGGATGTAAATGAACTGCTGGTAGTAGGACAGGTTAACAAAGACAGACTAGTAGCTCTACGCATACTTCTCAAAAGAAAGCATATTTAAAGGGTGATTCTCTGAGGGATTAGAAAGGCCAAGGGAAAGGCAGGAAGAAATGCAGCTCCTTGCCAAGTAGCACTACGAGATAGAAGCAGGAACCCTGTTCAGCTGCGTGGATGTGCTAAACTGGGGCACTGTCTTTCTTTCGTGTGTCTTTGAGTAAGATTTGTATAATAATACAATGTACAGTGTGAGGTAAGTAGAATTCTGCAGTAATTTAAAGGGGTGTGAAAATGTTTATCATATTTTTCCTTTTAAGTATCTATATAGCTTGAAAAAAAATATAGGTAAGAATATATATAATAGTGCTAGGGCATACCCAGGGTTCCTGTCCCTCGTGTGGTCTTACCTTGGGTCTGGGTTCAGCTCCCCATTCAAACAGCAGCCTAAGTATATCACAGATAAATTACATACATATATAAAAGTATTTTATAAATATAAAAATGAGTAAAGTTCCCTTTGGCCTGTATCCGTGCCTGCTCTCGGAAGGAGCTGATGTCCAGGAGCAGAGCAGAGGAGCGTGTGGGATAACCGGGGCTGCGCTGGAGCAGGGCTGGGATGTGCCCCGGCCGGGCTGCACTGGACCTGCCTGTGTTCCTCTGCCTACTGGGAGGTGACATCCCCCCAAACTGGTCCCGAGGCAACAGTCCAGCAAACCCACATGTGGTGCCGGTGGCAGATGGGGTGGGGATGCTCCCATGTATGCGTCGATGTAGGCAAATTGTTCCATGTTCAGCTTTCTAAGTCACTTTAATAATACACATTAAAATGCCAACTGACCTGCAACAGGAGAAAAAAAAATAGTTTGTGACATTAAGCACCTTAACATGAAATAATTCAGGTTAACCTGCAGCAGATTTTAAGCATAAGCAAGTCCCTAGGTGGTAAGGGTAAAAATGCACACCCTGAAAAGGTCAGGCATCTGCTGAAGCCTCCTTGTGCTCCCAGTTCTGACAAAAACAAGACGTAGGCAAAGGCAGCTCCAGAGCAAGCCTGAGGAATAAGAAAGGAGGTGTGCTAGTCAAAAGAGAGGTAACATTTATATTTCTAACACTGCTGTAAGGTACCAGGCATCACAAGGAGCCAGTGAACGCTGCTCCGTCTCCTCTATTTGCAAATCTTGTTCAAAAAGTTCCTAACTTTTGTTCTGCTCTCAGGATGCCTCCTTCATATCACTGTCATCCCCTGCCTGTTTGGAGCTTTAATGGGCCCTTACAGAAGTGCAAGAGGAAACTCAGCATAGTTTAACGCAGTATAATGGTTGAATAGTTTTACACTGAGCTGGAACATGGATAGAGATCATTTTGATTAGTATATTGTTTCAACACTGGACAAATACAAATGTTTCTCCGGAGTCTAAGGATATTTTTAATACTGCTTTTTAGATGTTGTTTTATTTTGCTTGAAACTCAAAATGCATTCTTCCCAGAATTTTTCAGCTTGTTCTTTTAATTTTTTTAAGGGTATCCTGTCAGTTTTTAAATACAGTCTTTTCATGTTGCCAGTGAATTGCTTTGATCTGCAGATGAGAACTGATGAGATGCAGCTTCCTCATTGCTGAACTTTGCCAAGAGTTTCGAGTGCTTCTGTGATCGAGCCTGTCAGGATCCTAAAATCAGGAAAATAAAATTCCTGACAAGACTTTCCAAAGCAATCTTTTCCCATTGTCTATAGAACAAGAAGCCCAGAACAAGACGTCAGTGTCTTAGTAGCATAAAAGTGAATGAAGAAAACAGGAACACAGTTTGATTAACATGTTCTTTGTTTTATTTATGTAGTAATAGCTGTGAAAAAAAGTTCTATTCTTCTTTCTCTGTACCACATCTTCATGAGTCGAGGGGGCTGGTGAGGGAGGAGCTCGTAGCGCAGAGGGATAGCTGGGGGCTACAGAAATTGCCCCTGGAGTGGTCTTAAAAATTTAGTCCTGAAAAGGACAATATACAGTGGTGCTGTAGGAGGGTAAAATAGTCCAAGGTGTATTGGAGGAGGTCTTCAGGCCACCCCTCTGCCACAGGCAGGGCCAGCTCCGGGGTCAGACCCGGCTGCTCAGGGCTTTTCCCCAGCGGGTCTTGAAACCTCCGAGGATGGGAACAGCACAGCCCCCGCGGGAAGCCCGTCCATCAGCCCCTCTGCCTTCCTGGGGAAGACCTTTTTCTGAAAATCCAGTGCTTTGGGTGCCTCTCGGTGCCTAAGCTCAGGAAACACACATGTCCCTTGAGGGGCAAATGGGCTTTTTTGGTCAATTCATATCAAATTACATAGTGGTTGGTTGGAAGAGATAGCCCAACATGACTCTCAAAAATACCATCGTTCCATCAGATTCGGAGGAGTGATTCTTTTTAGTTTAACTGCTGCTTGAATTCTACAGCATATTTCAGGGAATAAGTAAATAAAACACCATTCATGCCATGGGATCAGCATACTAATTTATGGCCAGATCTGAAGCCTTTTCCCAAGGCAAAATACAATTAAAGCCAGGCAGAACTTGACCTGAGTGAGCACTTCAGCATTTGATCTGTGAATTTTACTTTTCTGCATTTTTATTATTTTTATACAGTAGTAAAAATATTTCTCCTGCTGGTGATTTTACATTGTGCTGGATATTGAATTCCTTGCAGTAAAGGCCTAACCTCTTGAAACCTAATCTTATATAGCATGCTATCTAAAGAACTTAATTCTTATTGGGATAACAACTTTAAAAATATATATTTTTAAAACACATCCATGACATTTTTGTTAACCTGGTTCTAACAGTGATCTAGCAGTAACAGCAAAGGATGAAAAGCAAAGAACAGGCTGAGATCTAATCTGACCCAACTCATTGATTCACTCCCTGACCTTGGGTAAGCCTTTTGACCTGCCTGTGCCTCAGTCAACTCAGCTGGAAAATTGGGTAAAGAGCGGAGCCTGTTAGAAAACCATCTTCAATTTGAACAAAGATTTCCCGGAGACCCAAAAAAAGTGAGTGTAGTCATTTTGTACAGACATAATTGATTGCGGACTGCACAAGAATAACATCCTGAGCTATGGGAGACCATGGATGACATCTCATTCGTCGTGCGGTGGCTGGGTGGTCTCTGTGTCCACCGGAGCTTGGCCACGTTTCATGTGTCCAGAGCTGTATTTTCACTTTCACAGCGTTAGTCTGGCCGTGTCTGTGCTCGGTAGGAATGTGGCTCAAATATTGCATGAGTCTAAGAAGGTGCTGGGGAGTAATTACTATTCCTGTTTGGTTCAGAGTTACTGAACTAAATTATTATCCCCTGGATTTATCACAACCTAAAGTGGCATCACATGCTACTGTATCAATAAAACATAAAAATGAAATCAGGTCTCTACCCAGAATTCACCCGATGCTTTCCAGCACACCCTTGCTCTCCCAAGCCAGGTTTCGTGCCATCAGTCTGTAACCAGCGGTGCCTGTAATTACCGAGATGAAGATTCAGGCTGCCATCCTGACATTACGTGTGTGCTCGCAGCAGGACGCGTGTGCTCTGTGGGGTGCGAGGGGTGTGCCTGCAGCCGGGAGTGCGGCCTCGGCTTTGTTCGGGTCCCCCCATCCCGGGCAGGAGCCGTTTGCCCAGAGCCGCCGCCACTGCCGCCGCCCCGAGGTGCGATCAGGAGAGGCTGACGTCCCACGGAGGCGAGCCAAGGGCATTCGTGTGGCATGTGGGCAACCACGCAGAGTTGGCAGCCGGCGACCGGCCGCGTGCGCGAGGCTCCCTCCTCTCACGGATTTGGCACTGTTTGTCCTGGGCAAAGGCCAGCTCTTCTGGCTTGTGCCAGCGTGTTTAAACTACCCTCGACTTACTAATCTATTCTCCATGACCCGTGCTGGAAAAATGACCGTTTCCTTTTCCCAGTTCCCACATCTGCTATTTGTTTTCCTCCCTTTGCCTTCCTGAGATTTGGGAAGGCGTTCAGGAATGCGGAGCACTATTCAAACCTAAGCTGACCTCAGATACTGAGTGGCATTCATCTGGCAGCGCTTGTAGGTAAATAGTTAAGAGGAAATGGGCATGTTTCTTCACTTTCACAGGCATATTGCTTGATGTTTTCAAATTAAATAAAAATCTTGATTTTGTTCCCAAATGTATGTAGCTGTATGGCAAGGGTAGGAGGGTCTTAGTATTTCTGATGGAAACCCTGCTCTGCTGGTTAACTGGCTCTGTTGTTATCCTTCCATGAAATATTCTAAATTGTAACACTAGTATTAGGTGCAAACACCTGAAAAAAGTCACTTCTACTAGTTCAAATAAAATTACTATGTGGGAACGAAATTTATGCTGGAATAAAATCATCACTGTGCCTCATATAACATAATATATATGTATATATTTTGCATTAAGAAAAATTCCAGGCTCTACTCACCTTAGAAGTGCAGACAGAGAAAGAAAAAATGAAATTTCACTTGAAAATATTCAGATTTCTGAATGGAATAATCCGAAAGCATATGTTTCATTTAGAAGACCTAAACAGCAAGGAAATCTGACAAGCAGTAAGGTCAAATACAGTGTAGAAGCAAAATGCAGTCAAAATTTGGAGAATGACAGAAAATATTGCAGTCTTGAGAAGGGTTGGATGACGTGCAATGGGATGGCTTAACATTGACTCCGTTGGGACCAAGAATTCACCTTTTTTTTTTTTTCCCCCCTTTTTTTTTTTTTTTCAAAGACAACTTGATAGACCTCCCTAAATGCAATTTATTGTGATTCTTTTGAATCTAAATGAAGTGATTTTGAAATTTTTTAGGCATCCGGTGTGCACAAAGATATATATGCACCTTGAAAAAAGAACAATAAAAACAATCACATCTTGGGAGAGATAAACTTGTTAAGAAAGATTAAAGGGAGATTTAACCAACAGAGTTGCTATCCACAAAGATGCTCATATGCCTTTTTTTAAACAACTCGCTGGAAATTCAGTGTCAAAATAGAAACTGGAGGCTAAAAATGGGATCTAGGTCTACTGCTGTATATTCCTCTGGGCTTACAAGATTAAGCAGAAGAACAGGAATTACCCAGAAATATTTGGTGGGTTTTATATCAAGAGCCTAAAATAGATGTGTACTTATGGAATTAAGGGGAAAGGAAATTTAAAAGAGCTGATTAAACTCGCTACGATGCTGCTTTTTAGATTAATGGCCAAGAATGAGGAGCTGAATTTTTCTGACTTTTGATACACGTGTTCCTCCTAGTAATGAGAATTCGATGCTAGGAATTAGCTGAATAGCAATAAGTGTGAGCAGAGGCGTTGAGGTTTGCATGCAGCATGCTTTGGCACACTCTGGCCGGTGACGAGTGAATCCTCCTGCCCTGTCTTCTCCTCTGAGGTGGCACATTGGCGTGTGGGTTGTCAGAAGTCCTCAAACAGTTCTGAAAACTTCTGGTCACTCACATGTAATCTGCTATTATCACTCATAGGTTCCTTTTGCTTTTACTTCTAGCCAGATTTCCTTTCACCGTCGAGTACCTTTGTTTAAGATTATTTTTCCCCAGATATATTAGCTTGCGTTTTTCCAAGTTAAATGTCATTTGTCAGTGTTCAGTAGAAGAGTGCATGTTCTGCTTTGAAATACTCTCTGAGCGCTGAGGCCATCAACTCTGGCTATCACAGAAACAGAAGTCAGAGATGAAAAGTGCTATTAAGTCATCCAGCCCATGCCAGGGCTCCATGGATGGAGCTGGCTCTCGCCGTGGTGACAGCCCTTGTCCGAGGGGACCCGCGGTGGTATCTTTGGATCCAAGCTCGGCGTTTGCTCTTGCAGGCAGATAAGGTTGTCTTTCATGTCCGTGAGCCATCAGAAAAGGAAAACCCAACGCGCTGGTGGAATGACTCCACCATTGTTAGTGGGCGACCCTGCAGAGTTTCAAAAGATAGTGCGTGTCTGTGCATCAAAGAACTGTGACGGCGACGGCAGAGTCAAGGCTCTTGCCCTCGGTGTAGAGTCCATAGTCTGTCTGTCTTCAGCGAAGCACCACGTGCATGCAAAAGTGTTTGAAAGACAGAATGTGTTTTTGGCATAACGCTTAAATATGGAACTGTTTTGTGCAGAATGAAAGGCAGAAATGTTGTAAAGTGATCAAAAATCCATACTTTTGGTAGAAAATTAATACAAATAGTCAAAGTAAGGGGATAATCCTTTTCTCACTGAAGTCAGCGGCAAAGCTCCCTTTGATTTCAATAGGCATGAATTACAGGCGAAGAGAAAAACTGGGTTATTTGTAATTGTAATTGACTTAGTTTGCAGTGACAAAGTTGCTGCATGGAGGGAAGGTGTGCATCCTAATTGTCTTCAGTTTCTTGCTATTGCTAGATTTAACTGTGACTACCCGGTGGTCTGTAATATTTTTTTTTCCCCTGCTGGGACACTTTGCTATGCATGTTAACAGCACCACAATTGCAGTAGGGACAGTCCTGGCTGATGTTCAATTAGATTAAAACCAGTGATTTTTTAAAATGCTTTTGTTGTTCTTTTTGACATGTGGGTGGGTTTTCGTTTCTTTAAAAATGTCATGAGATTCATCACAGTAAGTGTCCCTTTATAAGCTAGAACAAAGAGGGTATAGAGAAAGCAGGTAAGTCTTTTAGTGTAACTACAACAAAAAGGAAAAAGGGGAAAAAAAGAAAAAAAAAATTTAAACGCTTTAGTCTCCTTTCTGTGTTTAGGTGAAGCCTTCAGACTGACTGTCTTTCAGCTTACCTACTAATTGATTAGAGAATGGTAGCAGAAAAGCATTTTTCATCAGAGTTAGAGAAGTAATTAATTGTTCATGTGTTGTTTCTTCAGCAATTATGTGATATTCCCCTGTTAATCTTTTAAAAATTTTTGTGTCTGTATAAACACGCAACGTCTCTGCTGTTTTCAGAAGTAGATAAATGAGGTCCTTCTCTCCTTCTCTGGTCAGCCTTGGGGACATGTGGCTCGTTTTGACCAAGACGTTCCAAGAGTGTTTGCCGTTTCAGGGATGCCAAATAACTCTGCAGACAGGAGACTTTTCCATAATTAAACTCTGTGCAAAATAAAGGGAGATCTTCATCACACTCTTTGTATTCGTATAAAATCTGTTGCCATGGGAGCTAGCATTGAATAGCAAGGTAGGCAAAATCAGTAATGTTACATTACATTTGCCCTGTAGCCACTGGAGGGTCCCTTAAAATAAAGTCGCCTTTTATCTTTGCTTTCTGAATAAACATAAAACTAGATTTTTAGTGCAAAATCCTGATTTCAAGGTTATTGATGCCAGACTAAATTAATACAGTCTGTGCGATAGCATACAAAATCCCCAGCAAAGCCAGGGATACTCCTGTCTTTTGAAAGCTTGACATTTGTTTTTCATAATGAACTTAAAGGTCACCAGCTACAGATGAATCAGGATACCTGCTTGAGTTTACATTTACATGCATTTTATTTTATTCCCATGTGCACTTTTTATGAGATCCATCACTGGAATAAAACTGTAGCTCTCTCTTATTATCCAGGTTTGATAGTCTAGAAGAGTCATCAACCTGCTGCCTTTAAGAACAGACGAGTTGTCTTCAGCGCATCGCAGTGCCGCTGCGATGCGGTGTGGTGTGGTTCAGGAAATGTCTGTTTTCTTTACTGCTTGACCTGAGCATCACCGCTAATTTCAGCTGTAAATGTAACATTAAAAAGCGGCTCTCTGCTCCTAATCTGTGATTCTCTGTGTTTTGCCATCCTGCTCAATCCCTGAAATGATGGCAATGTTGCACCGTCAAAGTTAGTGAAAAATGGTTTGTGTGTATTGATGCTTGTTTAATTCTCGTTTTATTTCTACAGATGAAGATGCAATTAATCAAAATGCAGGTTTTGGAACTTCCAGGGATTCAAAATGCCTCATCCAGACTTACAATGAATGTGTCCCGTGTCTTCTGCATATGAATTTCTGTTTTTGTTCAGACTAGCAAGTGACCTGTATTGCTGCACAGATTTTTTGAAACCAAATAACATTTTATATTTTTACCAAAATACCTGTGGAGCTGACAGAGCATGATGCATTCATTTTCCTTGATTTTGTAGTGAGGGAAAAGGCTAGCATGAATAATTCAAAAATAATGCTGAGACTGTTAAGATTTAGTACTGGAGAGGTCATCACAGTTGGGAGAATGAGCTAGGAGACTATTACTATTCCACGATCTTTGAATCTCAAGGTGACATCATTATTATTTCTCTATATCTATAATGTGGTGCTGCAACCAACTTATTGCAGTGTTTCTCATGTAGGGTAGAAAGATCAATTACATACAGACCTCAAAATGTGAACTATAAGCATAGTGTCCAATAAAACTGTCATTAACAGTCACCACAATTTTAACTGTATGCTTCCAGGTCAAGCTGTTTTAAAAATGATAACTGACATTGAAAGGTTGAATAAAGAGCACCCGTTCCAAAGGGAACAATTCTTTACCCAAATAAGTTTTCATTACCAAATTTGCTAATCCTGTTCTTCAGTTTTCAAAAGCATTCGGCATTTATCTCATTGTTTCTGGTACGCACATTCACAGACAACCCTGGGGAAAAAAAAAAAAAAAAATCCTAAGTTTTCCACATGATCAGCATCAACAGTAGTATCGGTGAATGCAGATAAAGCATCCCTGTGCAATTTGATTTAATTTATTCCTGTCTTCAACGAGAATCTGAAAGATATTACCCAAATGGAAGTTATATTACGGTAGCGCTTATTGCATTACTTTAACTATTACCTCACCTCTCCGTGTGCCGTTAACTCGCCAGCATGCCTGTGGAAGCGTGTGTTATCCAAAATAAACAAGTCGCTTACGAATATTCAGAAGTAATGTATGCCAGGAAACAGCCGTTAGGACTTCAGAGGCGTCTCTCCATTGGGTGAGTGGTGCCTTGTGTGTTTAATTAAACATCCATTTCCCTTGGAGAATATTCCTCAAGACTGTAACTCTTCCAATAAACACTTTTCCTACTTGTTTTGTTTTCTTTTTGTCATTTTCACATGAGTTTGAAAGATAAATAAGGCAGCTTTCATAAGGAAATTACAGAGAAAAAAGGGTTGGTAAGCCACCTGTTCTGAACACCAGGATGTTTTGATGTAAGTAGCGCTCAAGTGTTTCTAAAAAATATGCTGCAACTCTTTGAGACAATGATTTCCCCTTCTTTTTTTGAAGGAACAAGCTACTCTCCTCCTCTCTTAGTTCTTTCCCATTTCTCTTATGGGATTTAGGCTTACGGCATCGTGATGACTCCTTGCTCCCGGGTAGCTGGGATGGAAGGCGGTGCAGGGCGAAGAGCATGCCGGGGCTGTGCGTGCCCGGCCAGGGGCGCCTGGAGACTCTGCCTTTCTCACCCCTCTCCCTCTTCTTGCCTGTTCTTTTCCCTTTTGGCTACTTTTGCAGCCCGAGAGCCGTGATCTGGGTTGATGGTTGGACTGGATGATCTTCAAGGTCTTTTCCAACCTAGACAATTCTGTGATTCTGTGATTCTGTAATGTCTTACTGCTGCTAGGGCAGCTCCAGCAGCCCGCTCTGGGGTGCTCTTCCCAGGACATCTGCGCCGATGGTTCCTGGGTAGCCAATGGCTCCTTCACGTTTAGGGTCTAAGTGGGCTTGTTAATGATTTTGTTTTTCTAAATTTTGATCTGCGTTCTGTTGCTTCTCTGTATTTTTACAGTAAGATATAAAAAATATGACTAAGCATGTACAAAGAGCACGTAGAGGAAAATATGTAAAGAATGAAAATCCTTTGTTATTTTGCTTGCAAGGCTTTCACGCATGCACAGCTAGAGGGAAAGGGCACTCTGGCAGGACCATGGGCTCCAGCCCTGCTGAACCAAAAGATTAAGAGGAGCTTGGTCAGAGGAATCAAAATTATATAGGCCGGTAGAGATGTGATCTTGCAGCAGGAAAAATAAAACAACTGTGAAACAATGTCTCTCTAATGACTACAGGAAAATTAAAAAGAGAGTCGTGCAGTGGCTTCCTAGGTACAGGTTTTATCCTGTTCAACCAAACATTTATTTTAATTTTTAGCATTTGGAGGAAAGCCACATGACTTTAGCTCCAGTTCACCCTCATTATGCAACCTTAACTGCCATAATGTTTTTGTCGGCCTGTTGCACACAATGGCGTTCACCCTCTGCAGCGAGCGTGGCCTTGAGGTGGCGGTGATTAACCAGGTGGGTCAGCGCTGCTTGGCCTAACACGCAATCCTGACATTCAGTTTGGAAGTGTCAGAACATTTGAGCAGCATCACTAACAGTGGTAGTCTAGTCGGATGCCTAAGAATTGGAGAAAGAATTTAAGATCAGAGAAAGAAACAGATTTTATGGCAAAAGTATCAAGAAACCTGGAGACTTGTGCTTACTTCTGTCTTTATCACAGAATTCCTTGTTTCTGAGGGCATGATGTGGTGGCAGCTACACTTACTGTTAGATTTATGCTCAGATACTGTAGTGATGGAGCTACAAAATTAGTTGTATGATCCCAATAGCCAGCAGCGGTAAAGGCAGCAAGGACAGTCTTACAGCTCAACCCAGGATAGGGAGTTTGCAGGTCAGCAGTCAGTTCAAATGGTTTATCTGCTCTAGTATTTCCAAACTTCATATTGCTCTAATTTGTGTTATAAGGAGTCTGGGAAAAGTTTTGCAGCTAGTTATGCCTTTTAGATGACCTGAGGATTTCTTTTGGAGCATACGTGCACTCTGCGTAGTGCTAAATTTTACTTGGAAAGGCAATCTGGCTATAGGTGATCTTGCTTGAAATATAAAAAGCATAATAATAATTCAATAATAATGAAATATTGTTGGCAAAAATGGTGGTTTTGCAGAACCAAGTAGGGAGGAAATCATCTTTCTGCCAAAGAGCTTAGATTTCATAACCTGTTTTGAAACAACACTGCAGTCCTTTTAGAAGAGGAAAAGCAATGGTGCCCTAGCCCCCAAACCAACCCCAAACAAACATTAAAGCAAACATTTTGAATGGATTCTTTGTGCCTCACTATCCAAACTAGAAACTCCATCAATGAATAATGGATTTTGTAAAAAGTGTTGAAAAACTACAATAATGAGAAAAAAATCCTTTAGCATATTCAGTTACTTTTCACATGAAAGACATTCTGGGGCTAGTGCCCAGTGAAGGATGTTATCCTGTTATTCAACAACAAGAGGAGAAAAAGGTGGCAAAAAAAGCTAAAGAGAGTCATTAAACCTTTTTATCATTAAATAAAATGTACAAGCCTGTTCATAATGCAGGAATGCAAAGTATACCGTTCAAGGAAATGTAAACGTAACTGCAACTATTTCATTTCATGTGAGGTTTATGTTAGCTCTCCTATTAAATTTAATGGGTTGCCTCATGAGAAGCAGCTCATTAATATGAATATGAAGAGCATGTTTCAACCTGCAAACTAAATAACGCAAAGATGTGTGATGTTTATTTTCCTTTGGTAGATCTTTGCTTTTAAAAATATGAACTAATACAGTAGAAATAGCTGGAGTCTGGGGATAAAACACTGAAGTGGGAATCAGGAGGCCGTGTTTCTCATTCCACTCAGTGTTGTCTGCTGCTGATGTGATCCTGAGCAAATCAATTAACTGCTGTTTGCTTTGGTTACTGAATTGGGTTAAATCAACGAACAGTGTAATACTTTACTTATTGTGAGGCTAAATAATTATAATTAATTATACTGGTTTAGATGAACATCACGGACTGCCTCCTGGAGTGATGGGCAGTGCTGGAGCAGTGGTCCAGGGTCTGGATTCAGGAAGGTCAGCAGCTGCCTCAGTGTGCTGGCATCTCCCTCTCAGCTGGGCTGACCAAAACGCCTCACCCAGCTGGTGTGGTTGTATTGCTTATGACTCCAGAGCGAGCACGGCCACAGTGGTTGGGTTCTGCAATGTGTCTGCCCATAGGTGGGAGAAAAAGGTTCATCCTCAGGTCCTTGATTCTATTTGGGGCGATGGACAAAAGAGACTTTCCCCGGGGGTGAAGCATTTGTATGGCTCAGGTTGCTGCTTGATGTATTTCCAGTAAGTTGCTACTTGAAAAAAGAAACTAAATGAGCAAAACCCCTTAAAAATGAAATTGAAAAATTAGACAGCAAACAGCCAGGAAGGACCACATTTATGGCCCTCAAAGGAACATTACTTGCCTGCATTTATCAAATTAGGGTTAATTTTTCAGAAGGCAGAGTCCCTTTTGTGGTTTCACTCTCTGGCCACAAAACTAACACTCACCTGTGACTTGCAGGCATTGCTTGAAGGACTGGTGCCTCCAGTAACTTGAATTTTGTTTGTTTGTCATTTATTCATCAGCAAAATTTCCTTATGATTATTTGAAATTCATAAATAGATATAGGGATTCTCTTCAAACCTTCTGGTGAAGTTTATATCTGAGGTTTTTTGAAGCATGGGAGGTTTCACACACAGCAGTTAAAATATATGTTATAACTGAAAACTGCCAGAAATTCAGGCTTTGATCCTGCAGTGGGATCATAGTCCTGTAATGTATCAGCTTAATTCAGTAGCCCAGGGAGATTCCTCCTACATGAGCCCTCCAAGGTGAGTGGTCACCTCCGAGCTGTCCCTCTCCATGGCTGGAGGGAGCTCAGCTGCTGGTGCTGCACATCCACAGCTCCTTGATGCCATTGAGGTCTGCCCAGGTGTTGGGGAAAAAAAAACCAAAACCAAACCAACTGCAAAAAATGTTATTTTTTTAAAATTTCAAAGTTCACATTTCATTGTAATCACAAAAAGTCAAAGGAAGATATTTGCTTGTGTAAAACTGTCACTGACACAACATTTTTTGGTTATTCTTTCTGGAATTACTTGTAGTGGGTTTTTCTTTTTGCTGGCCCCTGGGTCTGCTTTTGTGGGTCTCCTGAAATGGGAACTGCACTCAATACTGGGAATCCCAGAAAATCAATTCAGATAATTGTGGGCCGAGAATTTGAGCATTTCCTGTTTCATTTGTACTGTGAAGGACCTGCCATCCCAGTGGGAGCTGCAGAGGTCTACGACGAATTCGTTCTCACCCCTGTGTCAGGCCCAGCGTGGAGCTGTGCTGCCTGGGAGTTGCTCCAAGATGCAACTGTGACCTACAAACACGTCAGCCGTGGTTCCGTGGGAGATGCTGGTGTCCATGGGGAGGGAAGGCTGCAGGACTGGTTGAATGCCAGAGACAATAACTCTGTGTAAGGACAAATAGGCAGGAGCCATCGTTACACCTATTTTATTCTGTTACACCTATTTTATTGCCTCTCTGTACTTCCTGATGGATGGGAGTAGCCATGGTGCTCTCCTCGCCGTGTCTGGAGCCTGGTGTCCAAAGGACCATTGGTGTAAAAGTCTTGACTTGTTATGTGGTAGTGTTGGGATGGATCGCAAGAAAGGCCAAAATGAAAAATTTCATAATAAAAACAATCAAGTTCATTACAGTGTCTCAGTCCATAAAACTTACAATAATAATTAAACATTTTGGAGGGAACTCATAAAAATTACTTAGAAAGACTAGTAAGACCTGCACCCTGATCTTTAACTTGTACAACGAAAACATGTTAAGCATTCTACTTTTTTTTTGTTTTGTTACATTTTTGTTCCATTGCGCATACTCAGGAGACCCCTTTATTTCAAATTTAAAATAGTCTATGAAAATCTGTATTGACGTAATAGCTTATTAGGCTACAAGCAAAATATTCCCAGAACTAATTTTTAATTAATATAGTTCACTGAAAACTTATAAAAGATTCATACATAATATGATAAAAGAAATAAACATCCTCAATACCATGTTAAGTTTCTTTTCTTTGTAAAACATTGTTTTTTCTCCTCTCCTACCAGCACAATAAAACCTACTCTTACAAAATTGACTTGCGTTTGTCTTTGGCAGCTATGTCAGATGTGATATTTTCTGATACATAAAATGGTGCTTATTAATTCAGAGTCAAATTCTGTCACCTTTTGTCACTTTGGGTGCTATCTTTTGTAAAAAACTCCATATTTTTAATCCAGACTTCTCTTGGAGTTTGTCACTCTCCCTCCAACAGGCTGCTCCAGACCTGATGTAGGCCACTGGGAATCATCTCACTGACCTACGTGAGTTTTATGTCAGTCATAGGGTAATTAAAAGTGTCAAGATTTGACTAGAATTCATCTCATCTCTCTGCAATCACATCAAAGTGAGATATCGAGTCCAAGCTCATTGCAGTAAGTTCCCTCTGTAGGCAGTGAGGAGACGTTGGCATCATCTGAGGTGTCTTTTGGCCACATTTCTGGAAGAGGAAGGTGCACGTTGCGGTTGCTGAGCAGGAAAGCCTTGCTGAAAGGGCCTTAAACTGAGTGTCTCTTGGGGGGTGATGAGTTGGTCCCACCTGCAGGGTCTGGCCCTGCAGATCTTTACAACCAGGCCTCTCCTCAGAAGGTGCAGGGGGAGGTCCTCTGAGAAATGTGAAGGTCTGTCTTGAGCCTTTCCAGCAAGAATGACCTGTGACCTGCTTGGCACAAAATTCTTGAATTTTGCCCTAAGAAAAGCAGCTGTTCAGTGGATGGTATGAGATATTGAATGTTGTGCTGCTCCAAGAAGCTCTCTTCCCTCCCCCAAAGTCCTCTGCAGCCATAAATTGTGTTTCAGTTTGTGTGGAGTTATTTGAGACTGTGCACGATTCCCATTTGCATCGGAGGTTTCCACTGCAGAGTTTCAAGCAAAAATTAATCTGGGAAAGTTAGATAATAAAAACTGGGGGCTTTTGGTTGTGGGTCAGGAGGGATGGGGCTGCCTGGGTGTGACCGGCCGCAGCTGAGGCATTCAGTAATAGGGTGGAGGCTTTACTACTTCATCCTTCCTCATTTTGGCAAGGACAGAAGAGGAATTAAACTGGAAAGCTGACAACCTGAATTCACATTTCCTGCACCGTTATTCCCGGTAGCTGCCGCGCTCTCTGCAATAGCCCCAAACAAAGGCTGTGTCACGTTTCTCCTAAAGTGATGACAATTAAACCTGCTGATTTTGACGCAGCTATAATCAAACTTCGTTGCCGTTGCTCAGAGAAAAGGCGTTCGCATTCCTGGTGAAGCTATACTTCTACACTTCAGCGCCGTGGGAAGCACGGGTGCGAGTGATGCTCCTGGGGCTCAGGGGGGGATCTGGGGACCGAGCAGCCGCTGTCTGTGCCTGTGCTGCTGCACCGAGGGGCCAAGCTTCTGCAGGGGGGCAGGGGAAGGAAGAAAGGTGGGGACTTATGCTTTTGTAACTGTTAGTAGAAAGATTAAGAAGTGAAGACGGAGTTACAGCTGGCAGAGCAGCCCCAACGGCAGTCTGAGAGGTCTTTTGCCTTTTTATCCACAGAGGCATCCCCAGGTGTCCAAGGACCTTCCCGTACGTGTTTAAGAAGTGCTGCTGTGCCATTGCTGGAATCACTAAACTCTGTGTCTGAAAAACTGCGAGTATTTCACTGGAGAGGATCTATTTCGTTACAAACTCCTTGGTGGGCACTTGTAAATAGGTGGCTAAAATATGCATCTACACCTGTACCAGTGCCCCCTTCCTCACACCAACAGCGTACCTGCTAGAAGAGTGATGTGATAGCATTTGCCATCTCTTGGAAGATCTTTTCTAATTAATCCAATTGAGTATCGTAGTGTAAGTCAGGATAACACTATGTATTTAATAGGATTTAGTCCTGTGAATTCTTGATACCCGTAGCTCCTTTGTAGCTTTAATATACTCAGCATTTTTCAGGATTAGGTCTTAAGGGCTTGATCCAAAACCATTTAAAATCAATAGGTGTTTTCCTTTGACTTCAGTGGGCTTTGGTTCAGCCTCTAAATATCAGACAGTACTTTCAGAACTGAGTACAAAAACATATTTTTAAATTGTATTTCCAAAACTCTTATTACTTACTTTACACTGCATAACTTCTTGAACTTGAATAGGGAAATATTAGCCAAAACAATAATGATATTATTAGTTGAAGTTTTAGCTTTTAAATTCAATAAAAAGTACCACTGGGTATTCTTTAATGTTACAGAAGAAGAGTGATTAATTTAAGGTTCAGGTGCAAGACGAGGTCAGGAAAGAATTGTTACTGTATACAGTGAGCATTTCAAGATGAATTTGTAGTTTGAAGTATCATTTTATGATGCATTTTCTGTTTTGTTATCAGGGGAAGTATGATGGGTGACATACGAGTGATCACAGTGTTTTGGTGCAATGTTCTGTGATGGGCTTTTCATAAAAATTAGCTGACAATGTCATGAGTATACAAGTAAATTTATAGCTTTCATACTGGACTGCCATTCCCAGAGCTATTTCCAATCACTTGGGCTTTTTATTAAGTTTATTGTTCTTTTATTGTTCAGTGGAGTGTAAGCAGCGAGATTACAAATAAATGTAAGTTGCAGTGGATATGAAGTCAAGCTTGCAGAATTAGGGAAGACGCAAGCGGAGGAGAGCAGAAATTAATTTGAATCATTGGTGATATGAGAGACCACGTCCTGACATTTCTTGTCAACCGCACGTTCCGTAGGCAGCGTCGCAGGCTGACACACCGCTCCTGCCAGAGTCGCGGCAAAAAAAGCCTGAAAACAAAGTGTCACTTGTGCTTCCAACAGACTGACCACGTTTTTTTTCCTTTCTTGCTTATTTTTGTTGCTCGCTTCACTCTGCTGTCTTCCTTCTTCTTACTCCCACACTTGCTTGCAGCATAACAGGACCAACAAGTGAAAGGCAATGAAGTTTCTCATTTTAGTATAATTCTCATAATATCTCTGGCATGAAACCTTCAGCATTTATTTCCCTCTACTTTTTCTCCCCTCAAAGAGTGAATACTCTATCATTTTGGTTAATATCCTGACCAGCAGAGCAGAAAATCAGACTCATAGCTTTTAATGACACATTTTCAACTGCAAGTTAGTCAAAAAAAATCATTTTTATGTGGTTCTTCGATACTTATACAGACTTCTGGAAACATAATTAAAATTTGTGTTCCTTCTTTGTTATTACTGCTGTGGACTCCACTTAAACTGGATGCTGTTTGTCTGGGCAATCAGACAATAGCTGGAATCCAAAAGCAAATCGATTTGCTGTGTGGCTTGTGCTATTACTTAAGTTATAAATAAAATGATTTTTCCCAGATGGCTCCCTGATGGCCCTGCACTCTTCCCGGTACCCGCTACAGCTTTTCATCCCTGCTGCAGCTCCCTCGTGCATTCCCCTGAACACTTGCACCCTCAGCCTTCCCCTGGCGCTGTGCTTGCTCGCTCAAGTCTTTCCCCAAAGGGCTGAAAGCTTCGGCAGGAGCGGAGCCGAGCAAGGTTGGGAGGAGATTTCTTGGGAGCCCAGGGTGGATGTAGGACTCCTCTTGAGGCCAGCCTGGCCAGAGGATCTGCAAAAGCTGCTGTCTGGGCTTAGCTGCAGTCTCGCAGCTTTGGAGGACTCGTATCAAACTCTAGTGCGATGGCATTGTAGTTGAGATCGGAAGGATGCCCAAGGTTTTACACCCCAGCGTGAGGGCAGGGCCAGGTTTTCCTCTTTCTCAGTGCTGGGAGATGCTTGGCAGGGGGATCGGGACGACGACGCCGGGTCTGCTGGTGCCACCCCTTACCTCTGCCTGCATTGCTCTCATGAATAAACCTGTTGAAACCAATGGGACCACACGCTGGTGAAGAATTAAGTGGCAGCTCAGGTGGCAAGTTGGCCTCCTAATTTATTTTTCTAGTCCAAACATTTTGAAACAGAAAGCCTAACCTATCTCGAGGTTGTATATTTACTTCATAGGCAAGTTTTCCTTCCAAAAATACGGACAGGGCACAGTTGGAAACCATAAATATACATCTGAAAGCATACGACATACACTTATGCTTTGTTTTCCATTTGCCTTTTCAAGATGACTAAAATTATTAATCTTACATGCTGCATTTTTGTATTTTTTGTTAGAAAACTGGAAAGATGTAGCCAGTAATCACACAGCATTTGTAATAGAAGGAAAACAATTCTGATGAAAACAAGTATATTGGAAAATTGTGGGACTAAAAATAAATATTTTTTCCATGAACACAATAGGACTATATTGAGAATTACAGGCAAAAAAATCAATAAAAAGTCGTATATAATAGCTATAGAGTTCAAACAAAGTGCATTCATTCCCTAGTCCCTAGGAGGACCCCTGATACATACGTGCAAAAGTTAATGAAAATCAGACTTTGTTGTGTCATCAAAAATAGCAAAGAAGTTGGCTGCATTTTTCCTTACGTTTTGGCTAGTCATTGCTCCATAAATATCACACCTATTTAAAGGACCAAACCTTGTTCCTATTAAAGTCAGTTGCAACCCTCAGACAAACTTTGGCACAGGTCTGGGGGCCCCAATCCTTGCTTTGAGCATGGTGGGGTGCTCAGCGGGGAGCTGAGCATGTCCCACACGGGGCTGTGGGTTTGCTCTGGGATCGCTGGGGTGGTGAGACGCAGGGGGAGCCCCTCAACCCTGGCTGACGTGATCCCAGGGTACAAAAATAATGGCTTGTATCTTCTTGGTAAGTTGGCTTTCAACCATGGCTGCGGTTCTCATTTCTGCACACGTTCACATGAGACTGGTGTATTTTAGAACAAGAAGTCTGTGGTTGGATTTAGGTGAATAGGGACCGAGTCCCAGCCCCTCCGGGTCCTTAACAAGGTCTAGCCTCCTCAAGCTCATTCAGAAACATGAAATTATCTGAAGTCAACAGAAGATGTGCTGGGTTTTGCTAAAAAGCTGCCATGTGACTTGGTGCAGAAATAGAATAATTCTGTGCCTCAGTCATCCAGGAAATACTTGATGAATAAGATTCTAGTTGGAGAATAACTTTAACACCTCCATTTTATTTTTTTTCTTTATATTATGTGATCACAGTATTTTGTAAGCATCCAGAACAATTTTTCTTTCATCAACCCTCCTTCTATCTTCCCACTGACACTGAATGACCCTCAACCTTACAGTCTAACCATTTTTAATGAAGTCAGAGAAAATATAATACTGAGAACATTCCTAATTGATTAAGTTTAAGCTGTGAGACCCCAGACTGAGGCCAGTTGAAGACAATGAGAGACTTTCTGTTTGTTTCCATGGGTTTCGTAAACTTTTGTTTGCGAAGGAGGCCCGTCAGGAGCAATGCAATTAGGAATCCGTCCATCTGAGCCTCTGCTTTGCTTCACTTAAAAAAAATAAACATTTTTATTTTGCTCATTGAAAGAATACGGGAAAGGATGAGAATGGAGACATCCATTCTGGATCTGAGCCAGGCTAGTTTGGCCAAGAGGCAAGTTTCCTATAATTTAAAGATATGCTACAACAAAGAAAACCCATTGTTGTTCCAGCCTTCACAACTTAAAAAAAAAAAAAAAAAAAAAAAAAAAAGCGAACTATAGCTTTTTTAATTAGTTTAAAAAATAATTCTTAGAACTTTCTTTCCCAGAAGATAGGCTGGCTCCTCGCTGCAGTTAGTCATTATGCACCCAACCCGATACAATGGCTGGCTCCGGGGCAGCAACCTTAAAATGCAGTTTTGCAACTCCTTCTCAGATGAGTAATCTTTACTTATGTCCCACTCACATGAGTAAGGGATACTTAAGTAAGAAATGGTTGAAGGGTCTGGCATGCTGACAGCAGCAGAGGAATGAATTGAGCAATGGCTTTTAAAACTGACTGTCAGCATCTGTATAAACTTTGCATGAATTTCTTTCACAGAGATTTTATGCATGGGCACAACAATGACCCTGTGCTTAGTAGGCAACTAGTCAGTGACTTTCATTTTGTTCAAACTCTTTCCTTCAAAAAAATGGCCAAATTAACTATATGAACATATTTTTTAAATTTACCATGTTTGTAGAGGCAAAATATAAACATGATTGTGAATCATGGGGTTGGTGAGGAGAAATACACACCTTGCTACATGCACCTAATAATTGAAAGCTTGGATTATCAAGCTTCAAGATACCAGTTTAAACTTGCAAATCTTAGAGTTGGCTTAGCAGGTCTTTTCTAATGTTAGAGCTTCCTGAGTGCACTTTTCAGCTTCTGATACTATTTATAAATAAACAGGATCTATATGTATTTTCACCTTTCTGGAGTCTTTTATGGGAATTAGTTAGTGAGGCTGAATCTCAGGAGACAGCTTTATTTTGTTAAATCTCTAACACATTTTGTTTCTTGTTGAGTCTTTGGGAGCTCTAATATGTTTTGGGTGGGTAATGTTTCCATACATTACTACTCCATTCATAATCCATTACTTGGATAATTCCTCATTTGTGAGACCTGGAGAAATTATGGTATTCACAAGCATTTTTTGAATATTTATATAATGTCATAGCAGGGCTTAGGATATCAGTTGGCTGGAGACAAAGGCAAGATCCTCAGTTATTCTCATACTTAAGTGCCAGTTTGATTCCTTGGCAAAAATGTAAATTGCGATGTTGGAAGGCAAAGAATTATTGAACAAGGGGATTACATTGTAAAGCAGTTATTTCAACAGCTGCTGCCCGTAAGAGGGGATCTGAATTTTGCAGGAATGTAATTTTGCTGTACAGAACTATTTTGCAAAGTTAAGAATATCAGCACAATTAAAAAGACAAACATCCACCAATTTCTGTGTGCTGTGTGGAGCGTGAGATGTCTTCCTGGCAGTGAGAACGGTTGCAGTCCCTGAGCTGAAAGCTGCTCCCATACAGAGTAGGAAATAATAGTTTGGTGTTTTTAAGGAGAGCTCATGTTGAGCAGCAGTCTGGCCTCTACGAAAGACGCAGGCTCGAGCGGTCCAGATATAACATTCCTGGAATTTCTCCCTGTGCGGTTATCCATGTCGCTCCCAGCGTTCCCACTGCCTTTTCTGGCCAGTGAAGTTAATCTTCGCTCCTACTTAAAGGCTTTATTTTCTGGCACGAAAGGCTGCTGCCTTCCATCGCCTGAGGATATCCAAGTGTCACTGGCAGGTGAACGGCTCCTCGGGTGGATCCTGGGATTATTCCGTAGGAAAGGTTAACGGCCGTAATTTTACACTTGGCCATTTCCATCTGATAATATAAATGACGTTTACAGAGGTGAGAAAACACTATTCGTTTAACTTCTAGAAGTGGAAGGCGTAGAACAGACCAGGTAAGTGGGTTGCCACAGATCATGCAGTGAACCAGACTCAGAATTCAGAATAAATATGTCTCCTGAATCCAATTTCCAGTTTCTAGGTAGTAGGTATTTTTTCCTGTCTCCTTCCTTTGTAGCAGGAGTTATATTGTGACAGTTACTAATGGATTGCAATCATCATGGCTCTTACAACAGCGTGCAGTATAACCATGCGATATAACAACAAGGCTTCAGTAAATAATCCATTTTGGCAAGCTGACATTCAGGAGAAGTTTATTATATGTAAATAACATTTGATTTAGTTCTGAATCACTTTCAGAGATGCCTCTTGGTTCTGGGACCCGTTGCATGGAAAGGGAATATTGGAAGGGGGCAGAGAGCTGCCCACTCTGTGGCACAAATACACAGCTGAAACATAATGCAAACGGCAATGTGGGATTCGAAAATACCACAGTGGGAATATTTTTTTTCCCTTTCTAAATTGTGCTACGTTCATAGGTAAAAGACATCTCCCCATACAGCTAGGAAATAGTAAATAATCCCTTGGAGCAATTGAAGATTGCATTGGACAGACACAGAGATGTCCATGGCTTTATCCCAACAAGAAAGGTACCATCCTATGTCTAGGTATTCCCTGCGGTGGGCTGGTCCTGGATCATAAACCAAGGACCAAAATTCTGCAGCATCCAGATGGAAACGCGGGACGAAGGGTATGGGTGGCCAGGACGTTGGAGTCCACGTCACACAGCAACAAAGGACTCGCATCGCATGTGTTTGGGAAGCCTGAGGAGGATCTGGAGTTTATCTGTGGTAGTTAAATCTAATAAGAAATACTCTATATAAAGGCTTTTGCAAACACTAGTGGGTATTAGTCTTATGTTGAGAAAATATTGAAAATGATTTAAATTACAATGTAGGTATTTACTTTTCCTGGAACAAAATCACACTGTCCTTGCCTAAACAAAGCCTCCGCGCCTTCAGTGGCAGCTTCGATTTGCCTAATCTGCCGAGCAGTGCTAAACCCAGAGTCATCGGAGTGCTTGACCATGTGCTCAACTTAAGGCACAGGCTTACTAACCCAGTTTAAAAGTAACCACTTTACTTAACTGGCTTACGAATGGACATCCTGAATGCCTGTTCTGGCGCTCACACAAAGTTAATGGTGTAAATCCATTTTTTTTGAAGGAATATCACCTGGGTTCTTTGATTCTTGCTAAAGAGACGTTGGAGTTGTTGCAGGGTAAGTTTTTTTTTTCTGTGGGGTTTGAATTTAAGCAGAACTGTTTTTCCTGGGAAGTGTGATGTTGCTTGTATCGATTTGGCAAGTGGGGAGACAGTGTTAGGGGGTGACCTTGAAAAATGTGATAAGTGGCAAGGGTGCTGAAAGGTTGAGGCACAAATGGGATGGCTAAAAGCATATTTATTTCTAGCCTGTGATGATAGAGAGGGGTGAAGTTCATGGATCTCTTCTCCATAAGAAGAAGCTCCGCAGTAGCCATGGAGTACTTTCCACCACATTCTTCTCAGCTTTGCGGAGAAAATATTCACAGCTATAATAGGGTTATGTGAAACCTGACAACAGTGAACCTGGAAGCCTTAAAAAAAAATGAGGGGGAAATTTTAAACCTGAGACCCATATACTACTCTAGCTTGTGTTGAAAATAATATAAAAAGAGGTTAAAAATAGCAAAAAAAAAAAAAATTGCCTGAGTAAAATTGTAAACACTTATTTTACTATGCGTATAGCAGATGCATGCGAATGTAGTATGTAACAGTGGAGTAAGGAAATTACCAAACATTTCCCAGCCCCGTTCTGTCTGAGATGGAGCAAACATACCCCCCCAGGGGTGCAGATGGTTCCTGTACTTCTTAGGCATCCATATAAATATTTCTGTTTGCCAGAATGAAGCAGGCATTTTGGCTGTTAATGATTTATTATTCTCAGCACAGTGATAATTTAGTGGTTTTCCTAGTAAATTAGCCTGAACTCTTCAAAGAAAACTGTGAGGACCAGTCCCTACCCCTGCAAACGATCCAGCTTGCTTGTGCAAAGGAGCGTGGCTTGGCCAGCTACTCCGGCTAATTAGGGATTAGCAGAAAAATAGAAAACATGCATAAAAAAGGAGTTTATAAAATATGATCGATGTCACAATCTTGTATTTCAAGAAACACACCGAGGTGCATACGAGCAGGCAGGGAATGATTTTACGGCTTTGTGGCGTTAGTGCAGCAGTGATGAGATGTCATCTCCTGGTGGAGCCCGGCCAGCAGAAGGAAACGGGAAATCAGGGGACTCTGAGATAGACACTGCAGGAAAAAAATAGGCTTGACAAGTCTTCTTGCTGAAACATTTAAATAAAACTGTTCTTAGAGATTTCGATGTGACAGCCCCATGCTGGAAATGGAAGAAATCCTCCATCTCATGCTGGCTACAAAATGTACTGTAGGTTCTGCCTAATTCTGGGAAATGTTGAGGCAGATAATCAGAAAAATGGGAACAGAAAGTGTCATTCTCTGAGATTTCCCCCAGTTTTAAGAAAACTGCGAAACCTCTGATGTTCAAAAGAACTGGGGAAAGTTCTGCAACCAGGACATTTGTTGCTCTGACTGGTTAAAATAACAGCAAAAAGGGAGAGCAGCTGTTATGTATAAGATTTCTGAAATACTGCCTGTGGCCTGGACACTGCATGTCAATATTCCTTATTTTTCCAGGAGGATATTTACTGTGTTTCCTCATGATTTCTCCAGAAATTGATCATCTTTCCAAAGTATTCCCAGAGCAAATAAAAGGTGTGCTCTTACTATTCTTTCCCCAGTGTATGTACTGCTTTTGAGCACTTAGATTTGCTAGCACCTGGGGTAGCCTGATGCAAAGCTTTGGATAAAGTTTAAAATAAAACCAAGTGATGCATATAATTAACAAAGTGGTTGATAAAGGCTCCTCTCCCCGACCCATCAAGCTAGATGCTTTGTAATCATGAGATTTAAAAAAACCCACAACAAACACATAAACTTGGATTCTTTGTATTTGCCCTCTGGGCTGCGAGGCTGCTTTGGAGTTGCAATTTTTCTCTATGGTTGTGAAATTAGATAGTACTTGTTGTTGAAGTGGCATTTGAGAGTCTCAAGGAATCAGCTGGTTCTGAGTTAAACTTCACAAAGATACATGAGATTTTTTGGCACAATGCTAGACACTGAGTATTGTGGCATTATTTTGTGTTTCCCTCAATGGGAAAGTCCCAAATACATCCTGTTTTTAAGTTGTATGTTAAAGGAATAATAGTCTTCTGGAGAGAGATTAATTTATAAATGAAGAACTAAAATTCCACCTTCAAAGATGTGACACTCAACTCGAAGTCCTCACAATAAGTTGACGTTGTTGCAGGCACAATTGGTACTCACTGCTTTGTTTATCTGTGGGACTTGCATTACTTAGTACTTATAAATGCTTTGGAAGCATCTCATTCTTAGAAGGCATTGAGTTCCTACTGAGTGCAGTGAGGCCATCTTTTAAAGTGACAACTTACCTCCTTAAAGCAGACTATACTGGAGGTTTAACCTTCTTGGATACATTGCTTTCGTATTTTTGTCAATACCACCAACTTCTTTTGGAAAAAAAAAAAAAAAAAAAAAAAAAAGGTGAGTGAGTAAACTTCACAATTAAGCCACATAAATAATTAAAGAGCTTTAGCATTTTCCGTCTAGTAGTCGTTCCTCTTCTCCGCTGTAGTTTGAAACTAAAATATCTGGAGCCACCAAAGCTGGTTGAGGCATTGCTGCATTTCGCACTTTGTGAGGAGGAGGAGGCAGTCACTTTTGGTTGCTGTCGGCGGTGGCTCCTTCCTCAGCAGCATTTCCAGACCTGCTCATCCTCCTTCTCTGATCCAGTGTGCAGACAGCGACCTGTGTTCAATGTGTCTTCACCCTCCGCTGTCACATGGGTAGTTTTTCTGAGAGTAAATGGAAATACAGGTGTTTTTCACCTTTTAGCTTGTGTATTATTGCGTTCTGACTCCTTTTTGTCCCTTTACTCTTTGAAGTGCAATTCAGTTTAATTTTCCTTATCTGTAAGTTCAGGCTGAGATGTATTTGTTCACACCTTAAGGTATTTCAGTTTAAAGACTGTGGCCACATAGATGAAATAGATGCATCAGGACATACTTACTCTGAGGTTGGTACATGTTATTTGCAGGGTTTGGAGTAGGGGCTGTATTTAAAGTGCTCAAAAGAGAGTCTTATCTGAACTCTGAGTTATTTCAACTTTTGTAATAATTAATCTTTTACTGAACTTGTACGTATCTCATGCCTTTTTTCCAACGATTTCATGATGTGGTTAGTGTTATCTGTCCAATTGATTTACCCCAGGAGAGCGTTGTCTGGATGCATACCTGGATTATGGTGTCTACCTCTGGTTGGCAGCAGGAGCCAGAAGTTGCCCAATGCCTTCTGATCCATTTATTTTGGGGCCCCTAAACCCCTGATGGTGTGTCACCTTTGACATGTTGAATGGTGTGGACATGTTTTGGTCTGTCCCTGATCTACATCTTTGCCTGGAGGGTATTTCTAAGTCCAAGAAGATAATTTGTGGAGGGGAACTGCTTGCATGCTCTGTTCTCATTCCCGGCAGTCGGACAGGGCAGGGTCTGTGCCAAGACTGCACCATTTGGTGCAGAAGGGGAAGAGTTTGGGGCTGGGATATGCTGCTTGAGATGGCTGAGGTTGCCCTGGTGTGACTGTGGTGACCCACGGAGGAGCGTGCTGGATTTCCACACCTGGACATGACAAGTCTCCGGGAGCTGGGTCTGGCTGTGCAGTTTTCCCTGTCGTGAGCGGGAGGTTGGATGGGAAACACCTCTAGAGTTCCTGCTAGCCCATTATCCTGTGGATCCAGCAATCCACCTCACCTTTGATCTCTTGGTTGCTTCTGCAATGAAATATTTCCCCTTCTAACACCCACTGAAACCTCTGAGCTGTATTTCCTGGGAATTTGGAGGTGGATTGCTGGGTCTGGCTCTCATGGGGAAGGGGAATAGTCATGTGGAGCTGAACTAGCCATTTCATCTGTTTTTCCTTCCTTCCTTTCTGATTCTTTTGAAAAGTTTAAATTTGAGGGATAAGCAGTAGACACAGAAATAGCCCCTTCTCAAGCAGCCATTAGTCCTCCCACGCTGCGTTAGGTGTTGGAGGACACGAGGGGCTTTGGCACAGGACTAGCCTCCTGGCTTGTTCATGTAACGCCAGCGATGACGAAAACCTGTATGTTCAGAAATAAATAGCCCTTGGAGAGGGGCAGAGGGTAGGGAGGCTGTCCAGGTCCATGGGCTCCTGGTGGCAGGTCCCTGTCGTCCCCAGGTGATGCTTGCCGGCACAGGTCCTGCAACCCCCCTGGCCAGGCGCTGCTGGGATGCCGGGATTGATCTGTTTACCTTTTCCTTTGGAGTTAGCCTTGTCTTAAGGGATGAGGCGTTAGAACTTCTTCCCTCAATGTTAGCATTCAAAGCTGGATGATAGGTGCTTTTAAACCAGAGGGAAGAGCGAACGAGAAGAGAAATAAAGAAAAGTGCTGACTTTATTCTCAACCTGGGGAGTCCTATGCGGTGAAGGGAAGCATCTCCCTGCTATGGCACTGCAGCAAATTTCAGGAGGAAAATGGTTATTTCTTCTCTCAGGCCCAGCCATCTGTCACAGTTATTGAGACACGTTCCTGCTCCACTAACTCTTGCAAAACTCTCACTGAAGTCAGGAAAGCAGAGGTGTCTTAAAGCTAAACCTGCTCGCCTTGTGCTTGCAGAAAGCGGGGAGGAAGGCGTGAGAACTGACGCTATTGAAATGGAGATATATTTTCTTTGCTTTCTTTGGCAATTAAGTCAGGAGGCACAAATCGGAGAACAGATTGTCACTTAAACAAAAGAGAAGGAAAAAAAAGAAAAAGTTGAGGACTATAGGCCATAACATGGTCCCGCTTCTCCGAGGAGGAGACCCAACTCCATGGGTGAAGCAGTGGTTGGTGGGGGTTGGTGGCAATGTACCCCGCCCCATGTCATGGATGTGAACTGCGAAGTGGCAATTTGCATTTTATGATATGGAAAATTGGTCATCACTAAAAGGCAGATTAGACTTTCATGTAGCTGTTGTTATTTACAAGAGTGTAACATGTGTAACATGTTATTGTATTCGTTCAAAGCCGACTGGAAGTAGTGTAGTTCTGTTCTGGGGTCAACCCAGAAATTAATTTGCTTGTCTGAATGCAAAACCTACCTTGTCTGGTCTCACGTGTTTTATTTACTGCTCCATCTTTTTGGAGCTCTTTGTCAATAGATTTACAAATACTGTCCGTTAGTGAGGAATTCTTAGGAAGAATTTTTTATATGGGATGTTTTCAGTTATCCTTCTGCCTACTACTTAATGTGCAATGTTTATTTATTGTTGTGTTGTATGATTGCAATAAACAATTGTAGCTGTCAGTTTCTTCTGATTAAATACCGTATTTGTTAAATAAATAAAATGATAGTAATGAACTGGGCCATTCTTTGCATGTAATGTATGACTTTCATATTTCTGACACTTTGGAAGATATATGAAATGCTGATATGCAAGAGAAGGCTTGTAAATCAAAGGGAGCTGGAAAAGATTCGGATCTGCTTTCTAGCAGAGGGTCATCTTTGCCATTATAAACTCTGAGGGTACTTTTGACTTCTCTCTGGGCCAAGATGTACTGGTTTGAATAGGAAGCCAGACCCAGAGGACATTCATTAACAGCTCGTGAAGGAAGGATTTTAAGACACATGAGCTCTCTCAGGATATGCAGAAAGATTTGTGCGCACAATTAATGGGTCAAGGTGCTGGGTCAGGATTACATGTGGTGTCTCCATCCATGTTTCTGATGATCAGCACCCCCAGGTTGGCTTTGCTGTAATGATTAGTTATTGGTCCCAGCAGAGCCACAATTGAGGTGCAGTGATTTTTTCCACCTCAGATCCGACTATAGATAACGCCGAGGCACAACTGGCAGATACTGTCATCTGTGCTTTTTAATTAAACAATTGATTTTATTTTCATGCAAATTGAGCTGTGTTATTTGGGCTCTTAAATTGCGTGGTTAATGCTGCAGATTTCTCTGTTGGTGGAAGTAACGTGTTAAGTTTGGTTGCTGGGGGTGTTACGGCAGCGAGGCATTTCCAAGAGCTTCCTCGCAGCAGAGCTCAGCAATTCCCACCGATTCAGTAATTCATGTGCAAGGTACTCTCACACCTCCTCTTCATTTTATTCTCAGTATTCCGCAGAGCAACCTTATCTCCACCTATCAATTATTGTGGTATTAATTTATATCGCTCTGTATATCTCTCTTACTTTGCTGTTTGTCGCATGCTTACTTAAAATATGTCAACGTCCCTGAGTCGGTTTCTGTAAAATGAGGCCAGAACTGAACATTGCAGTTTTATTTATGTGCTAACGCCACAGCAGAGGGGGTTTTTTTTGAGAGGGCTTAAATAATGAACAAAAATAAGATTTAAAAAAGTTGTCAGAAGAGTACCCAGAGATACTGTGCAAACAGGAAGCGTTTTGATTATGTTCGCTGATGCAAAATTAGTAAAGAGTTTGAAATTGTCTTGTGCTTACAGATTCCATTGTTTTCAAAGAATAATTCCATCTATTTTAACATTTTCAAGTATAATTCCATTGGTAATAGCTCTTCCTTTGATTGTGAACGACGCTAATTGAAAGGTGTGGTACAGTGTCTGTTTTGGCAGTTATGCTTATATCTTTTGTTTAAAAACTCAAAGTGTTGGCTTTCCTGTCCAGCCTTCCTTAGTATTTTCTGTTTTGGTGATGTGATGACAGACTTACAGTGTGTTTCCTTGTGTGTATGGTAACAGATGTTTATGTGAATAACAGACTTTTTTATGAAGGCACACACTTTATAGCCAAATACTAATTAAAAATAATTGCATGTAAGCATTTTTGTTTATTCCCTGTTGTGCATCTTTAATCATTTGAAATCACCTGCAGTTGAAAACTGAGGCAAAGATTTGATACTGCAATTATAAGGGGCCATCTGACTCTATATTGGAAAGGAACAGCAACATATTTGAAGAGGAAATTATTACAAAAAGTATGTGAATGCCTGCCCTCTCCGAATTTGCTTTTATACAGGATGAAAATACCAATACATTATTTTGTTAAACTAATAGGAGTTTAAGGTATCTTATCTACCAAAACAGTCAGTTCTTGACTGACATCCTGTTCAGGACATATTCCGTGCACTAATAAGCTCATTACAAATATATTTTAATTAGACGTGTAACAGATGGTTCAGAGTAAATATGGGCAGTAGTACTTTTTAAAGAATAGAAAAAACACGGGTTCCTTTTAAGGCCTCAGCTTCTCAGTTTGGATTTTGTCAGTAGCTGATTGAGTTAAGCAAAGTGAAAATTACCGTCAAAGGCACTTGAAATCATGAAAGAAGTAAAAACTCAACAAAAGAAAAAACCCCCACCAAAGCCAGAGTTAGCAGAACTGTATCTGTTCAATAAAGGCTAATCAATACTGAAATGAAAGGGACATTTTCTCATGGTTTGACAATACTTTAATCTTTACACATAAGCAAGGTAAAGTTTTATTTTAAATCCTGTCTGTCGCTGACTTGCAGCACCCGGGCAAAAGGCCATAAGAATTCAGTAGGCTCCCTGCGCTTTTGGTGGGTTTGGATCAGATCTGTAAAATATCTTTTTTTTTTAAAAAGGGACCTGACTTTACTCTATTTGTGCCTGAAGTGGCTGTGGTCGCTGGCAGCTCCATCCATGGTTGGGTTTCACGATGTGTTTTCCTGGGATGGAGGCCGCAGCTGCTGCCTAACCTGCTGCAAGCCTTAGCTTTCCTATGAATGACATATGATGTTCACAAATAATAGAGCAGGTCCTGTTAATAACATATAAATCCATAGGTGAAGTCATGGAGGTGTATCATCAGGACATTTAGGTGATGGTTCTGGTTCAACATGTTTTATTTATTGTTTTCACAGAGGAGTGAATGGGAATGGATGATCGAGCCCATCATTTGAAGGTTCCCAGCGAAAGGAATTGCTCTGCACCTCTGTTCTCATGGGGAGAACAGGCTGGTGAGAGTGGGAAATTGAGTAATTTAGATAAGGTTCGTTGTCATCCCTTCTCGACTTTGGCTTTTACTTGGAGAAGACCTCCGTGAAGCAGGATTTGGGTTTTTTTGAACAGGAAACAAATCCAGTATTACGCAGCCTGCTGTATTAGTTTTTACTATTGAATTAAAAGATGAGAATCAGAGTGTGACATCTCTTAAGTATATCTTCCTCCTCTGGTACCCCAATGCTGAACCTCTTGGAAAGGCAGATCCCAAACTGAAATGACGGTGATGCTCAGGGCTGCAGAGACACAATGACCAGAAAAAAGAGATGAGCAAAAGGCACAGTGACATTGTCCCACCCTTAGGGCTAGCTCTTCCTGGGAGTAGCTCTCAAATATATATATATATATATACACACACACCATAGCAGAGACAAAAGATTATTGTGTCCATAATTTGTAAATGTTAGGGTTTAACATGTGTGTTTAGAGCTCCCTTTTAGTAAGGCCACATGCCTGGTAGAGCAGCTGTAGCTCCAAATGGATGCGAAGCTCCCTGGAAAAGCAAAGGTATTTGCAAAGAGGTGGAAAGGAGGACATTTGGGCTCAAGTGGTACTGTTCTCCTCAGAACTCCTCCGAAAGCAGCAGCCGTGGCTCAGCAGGAGTGTGTGTGTCATTTAATCAACCCATATTCAATGGACTACCAAATGCTATTGTTCCTTTTACCTTCTGGAACCTAATATCTTAGGGTAAACATGGCTTGAAGGAGGATCCAGCAGAAAAATTATATGATATCTGACCTTTTTGTAACATAACATTTCTGGAAAATATTATCACACATGAGATTTCATGTAGCAATATTGGGATTAATTATGTGATTATGTAGCACAATGTAAGCGTTTTTTGCATGGTGCTAGTGCAGATAGAATAAAGTTGTCTGTAATTCAGGCTGCAGAATAGCTGTAATCATCTTTTGTATTTGGAGAAAGATTTCCATTTTAAAAGAGGTCCACCAGGAAAGTCAGTACACACTTAGCTAAAAGGGTGCCATCGTAATCAGGGTATTTTCTGGGTCTGCAACTGCAGCACTATATAGATCATGTGTTAAAAATCACTAATAGTAAGTAATTAAGTGGTTCTGGTTCTGGCTGTAATTACTAGCTTTACTGCAGTGCTACCATGTCCACTTCCAAAACCTATTCCCTGCTTTCACCACTTGAAGTCCGAACACATCAAGCTCACTGCGAGAAGCATTATGGATGTCACTTAAGGTAAATAAGCAGTTGCAAATTAAAGTCAACAGAATAAGACTTTTATTTTTTTTACCACTTGAACAGCTACTGAAAAATAAAGCTACCAGGAGACATGGTTATATCTGGTAACCAACAATTACTTAGTATACATATCTTATGAAGATTGCAATTTATATGAACATAAATGGTGAGATCTATTTTTAGAATGAAAATAGATTTAATCATATTATCAAATGCTTTTTTGTTATTTTTAATGAAACTAGATCTCATCATATTATCAAAAATAGATTTATCAGCAAAATGCACTGTCAGGGGACTGTTTGGATGAACTGCCCCTGGCATAGCCAGATCTGTGTAGTTTAGGACCAGGCAACAGCTTTTTCTAACATCACTGGAGCTGAGTGATGGATTCTGACCTATGCAGTGTTGTTAAAGGTAGGGGTAAGTGTTATTTTCAAGCTTTGGCTTCGTGTCAGGTCTGCTCTTGGGACACTTTTTGGAGACAGCATCAAAGCTGGACTCTTGAGAACGTTACAGAGCAGGCAGTTTGGGAAGCAAAGGGAAAGTGCAGCAGCAATCCCAGTGTCATGTGCTGGCTGCTGGTGTGCCATCTGCCAGGTGGAGGATGGTGCTGTGCTAGCTCAGGTGCCCAAGGCCATCACACCTTCTTCATTTCCTGTGTTGGGATGGAGCAATCTCTGCATCAGCAGGTCACCGAAGGCTCAGTGGAGGCCAGGGGTGACCTGTGGCTGCACTGGGGATGGGTAAGGGGACCTGGGGCAAAAAGGAGGGAAACTGATGAAGTTTCAGATAAAAAAGGTAAATGGAAATAAGGGGGAGGCTGCTATTGCAGAAGTAGCTTTATTGTTATTTCATATCATCACAGAATTATTGGGAGGGACCTTAAAGCCCATCCATTCCCACCCCCCTGACACAGGCAGGGACACCTTCCACTAGCCCAGGTTGCCCAAAGCCCCGTCCAACCTGGCCTTGAACCCTTCCAGGGAGGGGGCAGCCACAGCTTCTCTGGGCAACCTGTGCCAGGGCCTCACCACCCTCACAGGGAAGGATTTCTTCCTTAGATCTCATCTAAATCTCCCCTCTCTCAGTTTAAAACTGTTACCCCTCACCCTATCCCTACACCCGTGATCAAGAGTCCTTCCCCGCTTTCGTGTAGCCCCTTTCAGTCCTGGGAGGCCGCTCTAAGGTCTCCCCGGAGCCTTCTCTTCTCCAGCTGAACACCCCCAACTCTCTCAGCCTGTCCTCACAGGGGGGTTCTCCAGCCCCCTGAGCATCTTCGTGGCCTCCTCTGGCCCTGCTCGAGCAGGTCCGTGTCCTTCTGATGTTGGTGCCCCCAGAGCTGGACCCAGCACTGCAGGGGGGATCTCACGAGAGCAGAGCAGAGGGGGACAATTTGGGAGTTTGATGGAAGTTTTGGTATATTTGGTATATCCTGTAATTAGCAGGAGCTGAAGAGTGTTACTCTTAGCAAAATACAGTATAGTTGGAATGCTTAATAAAAGAAGATTTGACTTTACAGTAATTGAAATTGTGAGGACTTGACAGCATCCCCATAAAGATTAATTGCAAGCAAAGTCTATGTTTTTAACAGTTGTGATTTATGCCTTCCTGCTTTTTGAAAACCAGCATGTGTTTTTCCAGCCAGGCCAGGGCTTACAGGCTTGTCCATGCCATGAACACAATTTGGGCACCTTTCTGGACTGCAAGGATTTTAGGTGTGTAGCTGAAATTGGGAAGGGTATCCTCACAGGCTCTGCGAGCTCAGTGTTTGCTCTGTGCTTTTAAGTCTGTCTTATTACCTTTTATGCTGCATACTGGTACATTAGTAAAGTAGATACCTATCTCCTTCCCCTCCGAGTGCCATATGCAGATGAATAGATCCTGGAGAAACTTCAAGCATATTTTTTTCCCTGATTGTCACAATCTCAGAAGGAACAGAATACTCTGAAATTAAAAGATGACCTCAGAGGGGAGCAAAATTAGAATAATAGGTGCCAGGAATGTGCCTTCAGTCCTGTGAAAGAATGCTGTATCGTAATTATTTCTGTTTTATATTCAATTTGAAAACACAGGTGCTCAACCCTAGTGA
Organism: Strix aluco; assembly: GCF_031877795.1. Taxonomy (NCBI): domain Eukaryota; kingdom Metazoa; phylum Chordata; class Aves; order Strigiformes; family Strigidae; genus Strix; species Strix aluco. The sequence continues at coordinate 39,943,703 of NC_133937.1, read as the reverse complement.
AAATTATATATAAAAATTCAGTATTAAATTTGCAAGATGATAGAATACACAGGGAAGAAGACAAGTAATCAGAGCCCAGGGAGGGACTATGCTTAAGAAAAAAATTAGGAGGCTCTGATCCTTTTGCAAAGGCAATGCTCACTACTGGGGAGGGAAGCTGGGAGGACTGTCCTGCACCATGCTGAGTGGGCTGAAGGTGACTTAGGTACCTGAACAATCCAGTAATTTCTTCCAGGAGCTCTCCACTCAAGGCTTGGTAATAATATAATTCACTGTCAGTCACAGGGTAAGGTGTGCAGATGGGAGGTGCAACACAAAATATTATTTGAAGTTACATCACGTGATTCAAATTTTACATGCATTTTAATGGTAAAGGTGGTAAAGGTAAAATCTGAAGGAAGATGTACTTTGTAGCACTTACATCTCTCAAGAAGACAGTATTGACAACATTTGCAAAGACCTTTGGAAAAAAAATGTTGAAACTATGTGGTCTAATATCTGTTCCTTGCCTAGATCCCATCTTATAAATTCTGCATCTTTCTACCGTTACATCACATATTACATTATTTATTTTGCAATACAGCAAATATGGTCATGGATAAATGCTTGAAAAATTACTTTTTGCAAGTATCCATAGAAAAAAGAGATTGTTATTTAAGTGCTTCAGGAGCCATATAATGAAAATGTTTGATACAGAAATATTCAGAAGATTTTCTAATTTATTTAACTGTGTTTGAACCTTTTAACCACCCAGATCATGTTTTTCTGCTTTATTTTTGCATCTTGAAGGAATAAATGCCTTTTGAAGGAAAGCTGAACTCTTCTCCAGTTAAACCCTTGGATTGGTCACAGGTTGTGAAAAAGTTCACTTCATGTAATATTTTAAATGAAGTAGTTGTGACAGCAGGAGTACAGGAGTGGCACCAGGCATTGTTAATTCATTTCTATAGCAAGAATTGTCAATGACTTTTTTATCTTGGGAAGAAAAGCATTACAATGGTGTAAACCATTGCACAAATGAGAAAGGAATATTTTTTTAATCCCAAGTTTGGCTTCCCTTTCTGCTTTGAAATTTGCAAAACCCTCCAGATTGCGTTATAGTTTAGGAGTATTTCATTTGTACATTGTAGTGATGTGGGGTTTTGCAGTGTTTTGGATGAGATTATGACAGCTTTGCACATATTGCTGCCTTTGTCTTTTGCTCATTTTTATTTGACATATTAGTTATTTTCAGAATGTAATAAAATCTGTTTTAAGTGTGAATTGCTTCTTGCAATATTAAGACTTCTCTTTTCTTTATGAAGCAGAATTCATAAATTTCACTCATATTTAAATTTTCCATCTTTCAGGAAGGCCCAGCTTATTTTATGTACCATGTGGTTCTCAGCTGACAATCCCTATTTCAGGTTTATTCCTGTTTTTGCACGTGGTTATGTAGCTATTCCAGCTGTGCAGGGCATCGCACGCTCCTTTTAATTTTTTGCACCATCTCCTTCAGCCCAGGTTTGATGCAATCACGGTCATTTAATATCATTTGATCTTCATCACCCATCTGATGCTGACAAAGCGAGCGCTTATGGTGTGATTGCCACAGGAATCCCAGCGTGGTAGCACCCTGCAAGGCCATGGTCATCCCACTGCTCCCCCACTGACCCCATCCCCTCTTCCCTGTTCAAAGATAATTTGCTGCTTTGTGTGCTGAGGATCATTTCTTTTTACATCAACTTTGAACTCAAGTGCAAAAATTTATTGGAGAGTTTCTGATTGCCAAGAAATCTGTGGAGAAATGTGGTGCTGTGGAATATGTTTTTATTCTAATAGAAATAAAATTTTAAATAGAATTACATTTCTAGTGAATAGCTGTTGGATGCAAGATTGATGATTGAATCATTTGCTTTTACTGTCTTACATTAAAAAGTACTAGAAACAAATTTAATTGTTTTTACAGTAAACATTTAATCTTTATTCATGAAATAATTATTTATATTTGACGGATGAACAGTAGTGCTCCAAAGCATGGCATGCGGAGCTCTTTGGCAATCACAGAAGGAAAAGACATTTCACGTCATCCACCCGATAGCTCTGCTGGGGCTGGCTGGAGGGGCCCTTCCACTCCTTCCACTGGGAGACTGATGCTCAGTGCTATGTTCTATTTCTACTTTATTTTTTGCAGTTATAATTTCATTAAACTGATGTCAGGAAATAACTGCAGCTTTAATTATTCGCTTCTTTTGATTAACTATCTTAAAATAAACATTATGCTACTCTTTCCATTCCTTCCCTTTTTTTCATTACTTATCCAACTTGCGCTGTTCATTAATCTTGGGGTTTTTCCATGACACCCTAATGGCTCCTGCTGCCCAGCAATCATTATCTCAGTGCAACTTGTCACCGGTTTTTCTATCCATCAGCCCCACTCATCTGTCAGGGCTGTGGGTCCGCGACGGCACCATCCAGAGCCCCCCTCTGCCTGCCCCTGGCCAGCTGCAGTAAAAATCCCCCAAATCCTCAATTTCTCACCCTTGGGTTCTAACCTGGTGTTTGTTCTCCTCTTCCCATATACTGTTACTGTGCTGCAGGACACCTGCAGCAGGGATCAGGCGAGATCCATACAATTAAGGCTTGAGAGGACATAGATGTAGGTGACAGCCTGGCAGGCCCAGGTGACGAGCAGGTACTGAGCGTCTTTGCTGGTGTTTCACTTCTGCCCCCTGTTCTGGGTAAGGCTTGCTGGGTTTTGCTGTAATCTTACAGTTCTTGTGCACCTCAGATACTCAAAAAATGGAAAGCTGAATTCCATGAGACTGACATAAATGTATGCTAACACATATACAGTGGTTTTTTTCTGATTTTTTTGGACACTACCAGCTCACGTTTCCATGAAGGCTAGAACCCTTTTCCTAAAGGGAAAGCTGAAACCCTGAATTAACACCATTCCCAAAAACTCTCAAATAAAAGTATAAAATATTGTGAAAGCTGGATACAAATCCACAAGCTACCCCAGGAAGGAGGACGAGGCTGTGCTTGAGCTTACAAGATCTCCTCGTGCACCCTTTGCCTTCTGCCCTCTCCAGAGCCAGTGAGATGCAAGACACTGGTGTTTATTCTGCCTGTAGACCTCGCTACAAGCTCCACGATTTATTCAGGAAATCTCCCAGCTTTACAGACAATGAAGAAATCCTGTTGCCTTGCAGAGGGCTTTTAAGCTGTCTAAAGGGAAACTTCCTTCTCAGGGCCGGAGAGTGTCAACAAAGTCTGCGGGTCTTTGGATGGAGGACATCAAGGGGAAGTCAACTGGCTCCTTGACCACCATTCAATTCCACCACAAACCCCATTTTTGTCTTGCCTCGTGCTTCTTCATGCTCCTGTTGAACACCCTATTAACAATTTGTGTAAGTCTCTTGCCCGGAATATTACTGCTCCACCAGACTGTTGACTCCAATTTCATAAATGTGTAAGAAGTGAGCAAATTAAGTAGTATGAACTATGACAGTCCTCTGACACTGACAGTGTAGTGTACTGGCCCACACATGCTGTACAGCATAATGATTACATTACAATCTTGTGATATTATTCAAAATGACTCCAGATAAATGAATGATAAACTAGGGGTTATGCTTCCTTTATTACAGGGCTGATAAGGTAGCTAATCAGTGTCCAAGTATATGTCATTACATAAATTATGAACCAGGGTTTGATGTGTATTCCCAAAGAGCCGGAGCCCGAGTGTCATCTGGTATAAGTCTGCAGCCTGAAAAATGAATTCTGAAAACAACAGTCGTTTTTGTTCTAACTGTATTAATAAATTACTAATAAATAACCTTAAAAGGTTGCGAGTGAGTCTTTTAATCTATTAGCAGAATTTCATACTAACTAATCCTACATTTTCTTTCATATTGAAGATTAACTTTCCATGCAAGGATTTGAACCCTCGTGCCCCCTCTAAAGGAATGATCTTTTGACAGCTCTGGAAAGAATAAATAAAGCATGCAGATTGCCCTTCTCCTGCCCAGAATAAACTCAATGTGATTTGGAAAGCCTAATGGCAGGACTGAAGCTGCTGCCGAGCCTCTCGGCAAACCACCAGCTGGTTTTGGCAGCCGGCACACACGGGTGCTGCCCATCGCTGTCTTCTTCTGGGAGTGGATGGACCGCAATAGGAAGGTGAATCCAGCAGTAACCTTCTCCCACAAACAAATGCATCCTCCCATTTACACCTAAATAGCACTTAGGTGAAATGACCCAGCAAGAACTTTGCTGACTGCAACGTTTTACCAAAACCTCTCTGCTCAGACATGATATTTCCAGCAAAGAGCAAATGACCTGCCTCTCTAGTGCTCCACATATTATTTAAGTGGGGTAGGAGGTCTTAAGCTGGTCTGCTCTCTAGGTAGTGAAACAAAGCATTAAAAATAGATATTATTTTTAAAGTAATGCTTGGTTTAGATGTTTTGATTATATACTTTTCTGAAAAAAAAAAAAACCAAAAACCTATGAATCAAGAACAATGCAAGCTTTTCCAAGAAATTTTAAATTATGAAGAGGCCTTTTTTATTTCCACAGTGAAAACTGTTTAAGCAAAGGGGACAAAACTTCTTTTCTATAGGATAGCCACTTTCTGCCAAAGGCACCTTTTGATGGTCTTTGACCAGCTCTGTTGGTGATTGGATGCCCAGACACTTCAGAAATGCTGAGAGCTGGGAGACCAAGATTTGGCTTCAGTTACACGTACGCAAATCCAGTATGCTCAAGTCTATATGTCTGACAAGACTTCAAGGTTGAGTTCATCTTAAATGCAACTGAACTGAGCACATTTGAGTGAAGATTGACTTATAGAGCACTCGGATTTACAGATACTACCAGTAATGTTTACATAGTTCTCTCAGTGTTTCAACTGTAATCCTATTGCTATCAGAATCCAGTTTAAACCTTATTTTTCATTTAGTTGCTGAAATATAGTTGGAGAGTCACTTGTGACTTGTATAAGCATAAGAGAAAGAAATGGGGCTTTTCCTTGTATTGTTGCCAAGGTGTTTGTTCTCTATGTAAATTATAGCTACTCCTGTAGTGGCCACAGGGATGGCTGAGATATAGGATGAAGATGTGGGAATAGCCTAATTATATATTTTGCTTTGCCTTTTGCTTGTCCAATATGCCTGGCCTACGTTAACATTGGGGAGGTTGGTTGTGTCTACTTTGGTCTGAGAGGCCAGTCCCAGTGGCTGCTACAGCAGATGGGATTAGGAATATTAGATCTGCTGCTCACAACCATCTCCTTGCTTCGCTATGCTCCAACTGTCACCATCTCTGAATTTTCCTGGCTTGCCTGTAGCCCACCTCTTCTTGTGAGGGACCTGCCCAAGAAGCCATATCTCTGCTTCTGCCCACTTTCTGCTGGCAGGGGTTTCGAGCACAACGGGGGAGATGCCGCTGACTCTCTATGCCACTCTCAGGCCAATCAGTGCCAGTTATGAGCATCACATTGCCTTAGCGGGTTGGAGAAGCTGTTTCAATATCTGCCGCTGGGGATACTGCAATGATAGAAAGAGTTTTCTAAGAACCGCTAAAAGCATCCTTTAATGAATAAGGACAATGTTATAATGGACATAGGAAATAATTGTCTGCACTGAAATCTCAGTAAAACAGTTCATGTCCATCCAAAACATGATAGGAACCTTCACAGATTTTACTAAATGTAATGAAAGCATCTTCAGGGAGCAACTTGTATTTCTACCTGTAAAATCTGTTTTATGACAACTTGGAGATGCATAAGTCTTCCCAAAATTGGATGCCCAGATTAGATTCTGGCAGGTACCACTCATCACAGCATCGGCATTGCAGACAACATTACCCTTTCGAAGATTTTCTTTCAATTGTTTGCCATTTGCCATGTCGTACTAAAGATCCTGTTCTTCAATACCTGAAGAAATAAATAAACAAACAAACGGTGAAGGTAATCCTTCCTCTGGGCTTTCTAGTGAATCTGCCTTTCATCATTTCAACTAAAACTCCCCAGGGTTTGACTTTGTGTTGCAGTTTGTGTATGACTCCACGCGGTCCAGAAGTAGGATCGTGGACCAGGAATGAAGAAATTTGGGGTTTACTTGTGGATCTGCTGCAAATCGATTCTGTGATCTTGGGTAGACCTCAGCCTATGCCCACAGGTGCCCATCTATATAAAGAGGACAGCAAACGATAGCTCGTTCCTTGCAGTGAGGATCTTCATTTGCTGCTGCTGGTGGCATGTGCTGCACAGGTCAGCTTTTGGATCTGAGCTTGGCTTTTCCAGGGCTGATGTTTAGAAATAAAAATCCATTAATTTGTCAATTGAGCAGATTTGGTCTGCAGTCCAGGAACATGGGGTGGTACAGTGCTGCTTTTATAGTAATTTTTTACAGAAGAATTTACATTTAATATTTTCAATTTTTTTTCATTGATTATAGTATGAAAATGTAAGTTCAAGGAATCTCAAAAAAGTCTTTGAATATTCTTATTTCAAACTTTAAAACCACAGCATCAGTTCTTCCCAGTAGTTGTTTCTTTTGGGCTCAGTTCTAATTTGCATCAGAGATACAAGGAGTTACACAGAATTACACAGGATATGGTACCAGCCCTCGAGAGCTTGCCGTCTAATTGAAAACTAGACAAAGCAAGTGAAATGGAAGAAGACAAAGAGGACAAGAGTAACAGCCATCAGATAATGCCATATGCTATCTGAGATCTAAACCGGATGGCTCTGAATCGTCTGAAAGTACTATTAAAATTTAATTCATTAAACGCTGTGCACCCTCATTGCTCCTCAACCATCAACAATTTGTCCACTTTTTTGTAGCTGTCATAACCATCTCAGAGACTGATGAGATTTGAATGTTTTGAATAAACATCTAAATTGTGCATGTTTACCAAAATCAAATCCCAAAGTATGCAACACTCTCTGATCATTAGTGAGAACTCATCAGCCGTAAGCGAGAAATCAGTTCCTCCACTCAAGCTCTTCAAAAAGCCTCTCTTCAGCAAAAAAGAGCAGCAGGAAGTGAAAATTGTCCTTAACCAACCCAGAAGTAGGTTCTGAACCCACCACCGGCTCATTGGAGATCACAGCAATGATGAGTGAGGGTCCCTGAGAGTCCCCCTCCCACATCCCCATCTTCCCCTTGCCGGGTGTCTCTGGAATTTAATATTCATCAGATGAAAAAACATTTCAGGGAAACTCAGAATGGGGAAAAACATGGCTTAAACGGATTGTCTGTGCATAGGTCAGTTGGCACCTTACATATTTCAACAAGATTTTAGATAAAGAGTTACAATTTTCCTTTTTTCACTGCAATCCCCTGAAGCATCTTACCTAAAGCTGTGGCACTGCTCACTGAATGTGGCCTTGGCTGCGGTGGCCCCACGGACCACGGGGCACTGGGGACCTGGGAGGTGGATGTTTGAGGGAATCATGATCTCCATTGCCTCCAGAACAGGCACCAGGATGAGCTGATGGCAAAGGCAGGGTGCTACAGCGTGTACGCACCAAGGGGGATTTCTGCATTTGGGATGGGTGGAGGGACGTGGTAACCAGGTGAAAGCATTTGCTCAGGGGCTGGCCTAGTGAATTTGCTGCAATTTTCCTGGTTTTTAGGGTCAAAACATCATTTTGCTTTGCAAAACCGGAGTATGTGGTCCTTGCACAAAGCTCCTGGTGAGATGGGTCGTAGCCTTACACATCTCTGCAGCAGTGCGAAATGTCCCCCAGCCGTGGGCACCCCGGGCCCCCAGAATTGTGTTTCTATGTCCTAAAGACAGGATATGAGAACTTCTCTGACTATTGAATCCACCCATAGACTGAGAGCTACAAGCAGGATTTTTATCAAAGAACTTTTAAAAGAGAAAATGCAAAAGCAAAACAATTGCTTTATCATCTAAAATGATGCGTGGCAGTTTGAAAGTAGAACAATTTGTTCTTGTGTGCAATCACAGAAACTGAACTGACTATACATTTTTTGCACTCTTATACTATTCTCATCAGTTGCTTCATACTCATATTAATGACAATTAATTATAATTTTATCCTGATATAACTATGTTGACTGAAATAGAATCACACAAGGGATTAATTTGGTCCGGTATAGTTTTCCATCATTGCATTTCTTGCCTGTGTTTTTTCAAAGCATTATTATAATAAATTAATTTGGAAATTGTTAATTGTTCAATTGTTAATTGAAAAGTTAATCTTATTCTCCAGATTCTCCAAACATAAAACCTCCGATTCTTCTCAGCAAATATTTACAGCCCGGGACTTGGGCAGTAACTGAGTATGCAGCCATCAGAACTGCACTAAAATTGGAGGACAGTAGCAATTTTTAAAACCAAACACAGTATTTACAAAGTATGTTGCACACAATGGACAATATTGTAAAAGAAAATATAATGCATGTGTACAATAAGGTGAAAACAAATACGTTTTCATTTTTTATTTTGTTGACTGGTATACAAGGTTCTAAAAAGGATTTTTTTTTCTTTGTGAAGAGCGCACTACAGATTTACAATATTATATTCCACTGTATACATTTGCTAACAAAAAATACCACTACTGTATCCACACCAGTGACAAATCTGCCAGAAAGTGACTAGTTGATATGCCTTTTTATTACTGCAGCTGCCTTGTTTTTTCTAGTCAAAATAAAAGAAAATCACAGGATCCTTAAAATAATAGCTGACAGCAGGTAGTTACTGAGAAATGCATGTCCCTGGCTCTTAACTTTGTAGCATCCATCCAGATGGCAGATTAGAGGCTGGGATCTGCAGGTTGGTGACAAATACATGGGTAATAGCATTCAGCTTGCCTAACTGTAAAAGTGAATTCACTATTCCTCTTTGATTGTAGACCTGACATGTCAGATGAGAGGAGGCTCTGGAAGAAGCTGCCAAAGCAATAGCACAAATAAATGCCAGACACAAGCGCCGCTTGATGTAGGATTACAAACACTGTACCTATCATCAATTCAAATTTAGCTGATATGTAAAGTCGGCGGCGGTGTTGCATCAGACGAGCAGCACAGCCGCAGAGGGCTGACGGGTACCTGGGTACGGTTACAGGGATCGGGCGGCCCCTAATGACTTCTCCCCGTGACACAGCGCCCGTGATTGGTTTTGCCATGAGAAAACAACGCTCCTGGAATTGTGCTCGCAACATATGGCACGCGGGGCGCTTAGCAGTCGCCGCCTAATTTGTCCCTCTGCCCTTCCCTGTGCTGCGTTATCAATCACTTGACTTTTGAACAGCCCTGATCTATCTCCTTCCCTCTCGCTCTTTTTATTTTTATTTTTATTTTTATTTTTTTATTTCCCCCCTCTCTCTTTCTTTTCCTGAGAAGAGCAAAACCAAACTCAGGAAAGAGGTGGTGCAAGCCTAGTGCTAATCTCTTAACGCTGACTTTGCATGGGGAAAGTCTTCCAGCAGCTCAATTACTCCAGCCAATAATTAGCTCTGCACAACAGCTGAGGGTCTCTGGGCTGAGCCTTGCCCTCTGCATTAGTTACAGAGCAGAAATCGCATGTTGGGGGAGTTTTGCATTGTCATTGTATGGACACAAACCTTCTAGGAACAGAAATGATGGTTTCTAGGGCTTCCCGCAATCTCAGTGAAGCTCGGGACCCTCATGCTTTCATTGCCGGTGTTGGAAAGAAGATGCTGAAAGAGGCAGACAGCACTCCTGTACTTTGCGGTGGGAGGAACTTCATCCTGATATTCCTATTCCACCTTTTTTGAATGTAACATGCTGTCATTTTATCAATATAAAAATATAGTGTCCCTTCTTCGTAATCTTTACATGTCTTGTTTTTTTGTTTTTTTTTTTTTTTTTAATGAAGGTGAAGAGTGGCACTATTGGTGGTGTTTGGAAAGGTGCAGGTGGAGGAAGTCTTTACCTTGTAATTAATTACAACTCAGGGCTTCATGTTCATAGTTGCCTTCAAACACCAGCCTGCTCACTCTTTGCTAGGAATAAAGCACTATCCATTGAAGCTAGCTTTTTAAAAAGTAAAGGTTATGTAAATCTCAGGAAATCCCACTTTATATATGGATTTGTTCAACAAGTGTATGAAAGATAACACAAAAAAACATACGACAGATTAAAAAAACTGTTTAAATAGGATAAATAAGCATACATGCATAACATTTTTTGTTTCTAAAATGTCTATTTGTGACTTGTATTTTGCCTTGACTTGCAACATCCATTCTTCTTGTACAGATCCTTTATACCACTGCTTTTACTCATTTGTTGGTATTTTATTATTTATATGACAATTTCTATTGAAAACCAAATACGAGAAAGATGATGAAAGCATAGTGTAAAACTGCTGACTAATACTTTCCAAAAATCAAGTCCTTCCAACCCAGTCGTGGAGGAATTAGCTGTGCAGATCGTTTGGCTATCACTTATATCCCAAAAAAAGTAATCCTCTTGCTATCTCTTTCCTCTAGCAGGACTCCAGTTCTGCCAGCCTTTCCTCCCAGGGTGCAAGAGCCTCAGTGCTGATGGCTAAATCATGCTTTACATCGCACAGGTTTAAGGTTGAATTCTGGCTTAGTTCAGGGGATTTAAAACAATGTAAGCAGAAGGAGAGTTTGGCCTGACTCCATAATCTCTGCTCAAAATTAAAGCTCAACTAGATGAGAATGAGGTTGGGGGTTTTTTTGTTTGTTTTTGTTTTTTTCTGGTATTAAACTCTTATCTTCCCAATCTGAAAAAGCTTTTGTAGATCAAACATTCCTGCAGTTTCATCCAGGTCCCTATCAAATTGCTCAGTGTCACTGCAGTGAAACCCAAGGATTAATCTATTTAGATCAACAAACTGAAAAGTAATATGAGGACGTCAAAATCTGAAATCTTTTTAAGAGAATACAGGTGAGTAATGAGATTATCTATTGGTTTCTCATATTGATCAAGTTTTAATGTTTCACTTAATGTGCCCTGATATTTAAAATCTGTCAGCTCTCTCTTCTTGAGGAGCCGTATGTCAGCAGCACTGCTCTTGCAGCACTTACCCATCTCTTAGTACCCACAAAAAGTTTCTTCACTGGAGATCTGTTCTTCTCATACCTGATTTATTGCCCACAACTCTCAGTGTTATTGCATCATTTTTTTCCTAAATGATACTGATGCTCAAATAATTTTGTTTACCAGCTAGCCATCTGATCATTGCTTTACATAATCATATTTATATTAAGTAGATAGGAACAATTAACTTTTTGTTTTAAGTGTAGTTATTTGAAATACAGTAGTGGTAATATCTGCCAGAAGCAAATAAACATATTAGCAGGAAATGCTTAAATGATCTGGATAACCCTATGAGCCAGCATAGCAGGTGGTAATATCCTGTTTTTAAATTACATTTCAGCAAGTGAACATAATAAATCCTCTTGTGTTATATATTTCGCTGGTAGCAACTTATACTCACATTATTCTATTTGACCTCATTACTGCTAATCATTATCACATTTTTAATAGCTGCCACAGTGAGTGAAACAGTTAATACAGTATTTCTTGCCGAAAGAGAGCCTGTCAGGTTATTGATGACAAATTAAAATTAATAAAGAAGATCTGTGTTGAATTTGAGGGAATGGAATAACTGCGAGCATCCAGATGATTGGAAAGGCCTCTGGGGTACTCTGTGAAGAGTAATGTTTTTGGTGTACGTGTATTGTCTTGAAAGGAACGCTAAAACTGCCAAATCTCTGCTTTTGCCTGGAAGACTTCCTGAAATAGGAGCTGTATTCTTTTGGCCCTCATCACATGTAATTTATCCCTGGGAGAGTTATTTCCCGCTCTGTACACCTCCACTCGGTGCTGTAATAACAGCCAGTTGCTGGGGCTCCGTGCTTTTATTTACCTCGCTGAGGATCTTTACAAGAACCATCACCAGCAGGTCCGGATGAGGCAGTAAATAAGTAAAAGTCCAATACTGAATTCCTGCCCTGGGTTTTTGCTGAAAATTTAGCCTATTGCTATTTATTTAAAACTTTCTGAGGCTGTACAATCCTCCTTGCAGTGGCAGCGAAGGATCATTACCTGGTGTCCAGGCGTCCCCCCTTGCCGCAGAGCTGACGGCGGGTACCGGGCGCTAACTAACTCGCTTTATGAAAAATTAATGCATTTACATATCCTCCAAACGCTCCTGCCCGTGTTTAAAGAGCGGTGTTTATTAGAGGTGAGGGCTCCACGGGGACGGGGCGGACGCGTGGCGGGAGCCTTTCCCCGTCGGGGAGGGCGGTTCAAGGCCATCCCGAGGTCCTGAATTAATTGAACGTCGCGGTATTAGCTCAGTCCTTAGCAGACAGTAGTCCACACCGCAGAATCACCAGACATAATTTTGACTGTGCCCAGGAGGCATACCAGGGAGACTGAATTATCTCTTACCAAAAGAGAAAGTAGTCCTTTGAGGTCAACGGCGGAGGTCGTTGGTGGGTCAGTGCAGAGAAACGCCAACACGAGATCTGCCCTAAAAAAGAAGAAAATAATGGTCCAATTACCGCGTGTAAGCAAGTCATGCAGAATTTCTTCACACAAAGGGGGTTTTTTTTGGAATAGAGAAGGAGCCAGCAGCTGGTAACAGAAGTAGCATTGCAGGGAGGTACTCACATGAATTTTTTTGGAAAGGAAAATAGAAGGTGCCACCGTTAATTGCTTGGGAGCTGTTAAGCTGCAAAACTGCTGTGTAGTGTTCAGCAGACTCATCCGTATTTTCTCAGAGCATGAAACAAAGCTCAGGTGGATCATATGCTCTTCTGGTCTGCACTATTAATATGCTTTGCATACAGAGAGATGATGTCTTTACTTTAAAAGCATCACCCAAATGAGGAGCGGCCAAAAATAGGGTTGTTTCTTTTAGGAGTTATTTAGAACTAGGCCAGTTTGGAGGGGGAAAAAAGTGGCATTATGGGCTTTTGAGTTGTAGAAAACTGGAGCAAATTTGAAAGCTATGGACTCTGTCTGAAGGTTCAGCCACAGCAAACTCCACTGCCAGTCCGAGACACACGCTCCTTGTTGAGTCCTGATGCTCAGTGAACAACCGTGCAATTAAAAGATGTCAGGATTTCAGACCTCTGCCTGCACCTGGAAATGAATCTTTTCACATAGAATTAAAGGGCGCTGAGAGCCTCAGCACTGAAGGTAAAACTTTGTGCAGTTCACACGACTGACAAATACCACTCAAATTGCTCTGCCAGTGAAATTTGAAATAAAAATATAGGAAATGAGGAGTTAATTCAATTAAACATTTTCCCACCCACATTTTACCTTTCCTCACTGCTCAAGGGAATCATTCATGGAATGTATATCACCAGCAGACTTATTTTTACCATTATTTTTAACTTAATGAGTATACCTTGCACATCAGAGAGAAAGTACAAAGGTTAAATTTTACATTAAGAGCACATTGCAACATGGTATGCAAATATTCCTATGCAAATCTAAAGCCACCAGAAGATAAATGTGTTATATTTTTAACCAGTTAACTATGACTGTGAAGTATGGTGCAAGATATTCAGTAGTTTCATTTTATATCTTTCTTGTAAATAATGCATAAAGTATGTAGATGTTGTCAAAATATGATGAAGCTATTAGCTTTATAGTTTTCATAGTTAAGAATGTGTTCAGCATGTAGCTCATAATAACTCATTTCTAAACGCAGACACCATTATAAAATATTTCTTGTTCAAGTGAATGTTATCATGTGACATAATGATTTTGCTTAAAACCAAGTTAAATGAGGAGTAAAATTAAACAATATTGCATGAATTGTGTTTGACTAATTTTGTGTCACATTATATTAGCCAAGCTTTCAAAATATGTGTTAATGACAAATAGTGTAAGCCCCTAACATACTTTATATGTCTGTAAAATCACCCTTAAGTCATTAGCTTTTAAAGGTTCATTTTGTTTGCAGTTTTTGTAGCCACTGGCTTTTTAGTGATTACTTTTGTCTATGAAACTAGACATGATTAAAAAAGAGATATTTTACATAAGTCTTTGGGACTTATTGCCACATTATGGGGGCATACTGTGTGCATTAAAACAATGTCTAATAATGGATGAGCTCTACAGTTTTCAGGTAAACATAGTTAAGGGTGAATTCTAATGTTTACGTTGTATTTGCATAAGAACCATGCTGCGCTTTTCATCAACAGTTTGTTTCTTTCATGTCTGGATTTATCTGTTGCCCACTACAAAAAATCTTTCATACCAAATGCAATGGAAGTCTTACAGATCTCTGGGTTTAATCTAAAAAATGCCCAAATTTGCTTCAATATGATAACTGCCATGTTTTAGCATCCCAGAAGTGCTACCAGAGTTTGGCAGTGGGGACGTGCAGCCTTCACAGCACATGTGGAAAAGCTTCTTCAGACAACGTTGGTGGGGCAAGACTAGATATATGTGGTGCTAAACCAGAGCAGGGTAAAAAGCTGCACCAGTTTCTTTTCTGGATGGGCATTAGAGCTTATCTGAGCCTGCACACCCAGATGGATGTCTCTGGTCTCTATTTAGCCATTTTCCTGAAACTGTCTGTTATTTTCTCCCTCTCTCTGTGTGTCTTGCTTGAAATAGAGAGGAAAGGTAGGCATCCAGCTGAGCTCTGTGTCTCATCATGGGGATTTCAGAGAGGTGTCTGCCCCATCACTGGTCATTCAAAAACACAGAGTGGTCTTTCTATGTGAGACCAGGGCCCAGGCAGGTATACCAGCTCTTGAGTCTTTCCTCAGAGGGAAAAAAAAAGACTTCATATGTGGTGATCTCTTCCTATATATGTTTAGCTGTTAAAAAAAAGAAAACCCTCCCAGTGGGCTACAGTGATGCTCAGTAGTGCCAAATGTCTAAGTGGGAGGTAAGGGCAGGATACTGACGGGGGTGGGAAGGTGCAGAGAGAAGGCAATGTGGTGTTTTTTAGTGTTTCAGTGCTCAACTTCTTTGATAAAATCTTCATTCTGCCCACCCTACCCTCGTGCCTTAGAAAGCTACAGCTTTATCTCAAGAATTTTCCCTCTGGACACTTGTCAGAACAAAGAGTCTGGACTTTGCATATCATTTATCCTCTTGTATATAAGGAGCTTGTCACATCTTAATGTTGAACCTCACCAGAGAGCAGACCTCTTGAGCACTCAGCGCTCTGCTTTGCATTTGGGTGGGAAAAGCGGATCTGCGGTGCCTCTCTGGCTCCTGCCTGCATCTCGTGGCTGGTCTGCCCACTCCTGCCGTGCAACACATGCCATCGGCTCCGTGGCATGGAGCGGGGGCAATAACAATGGGGGAGAGGTGCTGAGCAGGGTGACAGCTGAGATAAACCCCAGGAAGGACTGGAGGCTTCTGAAAATCACTTCTGAGGTGGCTGAATTCTTTATTCGCTGCTTTCATCAAACTTCTGATGTGCTTTCATAGTATTTCCATGCAATAAAAATTGCTTGTAAGGACACCACTTTGGCAACTCAAGAATGGTATTGAAATGATGATATTTCTATGCATCCTTCTTTAAGAAAGAAAAAAAAATCCCAACAAGTTACATTCTGTAATTACCCTTCTGATATATTGCCAGGGTTTGAACCCAAAGCCTTCAGAATAATGACTTGGCCTTCTTTTGCAGTGAAAGAAAGAGTGTATTGTCACCTGGGGAAGGTCTCTTGGCACCAGGTGACAGGGACAATGACCAGGTGACTGGCTCACCTGTTTGGGTCCTGGTTGAAGATGGGGGGGCATCAGCTCACACAGCTGAGCCTGAACCAGCTCCTGTGGCTCGGCTGGGTCCAGCCCACTCAGCTGCAGTTGGGGTCCTGGTCTGCCATCCCAGTTACCCAGTTACTGGGTGAAGAGGTGCCCCATGAAGTGCCCAAGAGTTGAATAAAGAGGTGGTACATTAAAGTCTCTGCTCTTTTAGTTTCTAAAAATAAAGAACCCAACAAAGCTCTTTTACAGTGAAAGGCATTAAACAACCCTGACATAGTGGTCACTGAGGAAAGGAGACCTTCTCAGACATTAGGGCTATCAAAACCTGTAGTTTAAGTTAGTTCTTTACCCATGTGATTGCTTTAATGCATTGCACTTGGTTACTTAAATCCTTTGCATACCAAAATATTTAATAACAGCTGTGGCAGCAGGGCTTTTCTCAGGTACTGAGTTTACAACACGTGTGAATGGCTGAGCCTTGACTTCCACTTCAGGGAAAATGGTGGCAATATTTTCCTCTTGCCTTTGTGAGCCTTTGTGATGCCCTGCACGTATGCAAAGGATGACAATGAATATACTCCACTGTTCTGTGTTAAAGGTAGGTGATGGGAGTGTATCTATGGAAGAGAAGAAATGCGCAGCTTGTTTAAGGTAGAGCAGAACCAGGTGTCAGCTACATATTCTGAATAGCCTCTTACACCTTCCTCAACAGCTGAGGCTTAAATTTTAAATTGTGTTCAGAAGTGTTGTTGTCTTTGAGGAAAGTCTCTTTTTGTGTGTGTGTCTGACTCCAGAGAGGTAATAGAGTGAGTCTCTCTGCACAGCCTTCACAGAGCTGAAGCTGAGCTTGTGTGAAGGCTCTGTGAGTCCCCATCCTCTGGTAACATGCGGACATCTGCCCAGTTATCTCCCTCTGTTTATTTAAGAGGTTCTTTTAGGTCCACTCTGAGAATGAATGGATTTGCAAAGATGAAGGTGCGGTGTATTAAATAAAGCAATAACACACTGTCGTGCCCTGGAAGATAGTGCAGAATTGCAGCCAGCTAGCTGCAGCTCTCCAGCACCAACTCCAGAGTCCATGGCCACTTGTTTGCAGTGGGCTGCAAAGTGGACTTCAGAATTTGCAGGTGTATTCAGTACCTGAGTGTTCAAAACTACTTATTTTCCAAATTATTTGCTCTTCAATAACTGTCTTATGTGCAAATTATTTGCTCTTCAATAACTGTCTTATGTGCAAATTATTTGCTCTTCAATAACTGTCTTATGTGGTTTGCTAAAATTCATAGAAGGGAAAGACAAGACAACTGCATTAAAATGTGAAAGAAAAGCAAATTATCTCCGTTAGGTATCTAGTCTTCTCATGGGATTCGAGCTGGAGTGGTATATCTTTAAAGCACAGGTGGCCAACTGAGATCAGCCTGGTTTAGGCACGTGTCTTCAGACAGATCCCCCAAACCCCAACTGCAGCAAGGAAAGGTGATTTCACTCCCAACAGCCCAAAGTGTCATTTGGCAGGGTGCCCCAATGAATAAAGTAGTGGGCTTGTACTCTGGAGGTCTGGTGCCATTATCACTATTGCACAATGCAGGGTAAGTCACCTACAATGTGTCTTTTTCCCATTGAGAAAATGGATCTACAAGATGCTGTAAGACTTGCTGTTTACATGTCCTGTGTGAAGATTAAAGGAACTATTCCTGGCTTTAATTTTGGGGAGTGTAGTATCTATTTCAAATTTAGAATTGCTAAAATTAAAAGAAAAATATTGTAAATAAAATTCAAATAATAGAACATAAACCAGAACATAAAAGAAGACCAATACTACAAACTCAAACAGTCCCTAAGAATTCTTGAGAGTATTCATCTGTGGTAAAGCTGGTGTCAGGGTTTTTGAAGGATGAGAGCCAAATTCAATTGCTCTTTTGCACAGAAAGATCCCACCGTTGCCAGGTGGTGGTATGGGTCTTGGGTGTCCGCAGAGAGGACAGCTTTGGGAAACAGGATCTGGTGGGTTGTGCGTCAGTGCCAACAAGGACTGGTAGAATAACCATCTAAACAAGGCAGGACCAGACAATTTAGTTTTATCTGTTTTTCCAGATATATTTTTTTTTTTTACCAAGTAAAATACACTCTAAATATTGGGATTTTTTGAAAGGATATACAAGAACCATCATGATTCCTTCATTTTGCTAATTTTTAAATTTCATTTAGAAGTTCAGTGGGCTTTCTGGCAACTTTCAGAAAAGAAAAGCTGTCAAGGAGGTTGCTGAACACCAGAATGGTTAGAGATAGTCCTGATCATATTAGCTAATACTCTGCTGACTCCTGATTAATACTCTGGGTTCAATCTATCATGATGCAACGATGGGTCTGCCACAGTATTACACAGAGTTGATTGAACTGGTGATTTCCATAGCTATTTCTGGAAGATCAGTAGAAGAAAAACAAAGCAGGTGAAATGGATAGCTAGCAGTGAAGCTGTTTAAATATTTATAAAACAGTTAGCTAAGATTCAGAATCCATTTAACATATCCAAATTTGATACATTAAGATGAATAATTGCTCTTCCGTAATATCACTCCATTTATTTATTTATTTATTTATTCTTTAAAATTGTATTGCCACTTTCCCTATGACTTGAAGAAAGATTTTGAAAGCAATATATTGTCCTTGGATCAAACTCTGAATGATCATAAAATGTCAATCTGGAATAATGCCATTTTTATGAAAAGAGTTGTTTTACTTTGCTATGAAGAGAAGAGAAGAGAAGCTTGTATTTGCCCCAAAGAGTTTGTTTCAAGGTGAAAAATAATTTATTTCAGGACTGGAAAATCACAGTATTATAACAACAGAAAAATTCCATAAATGAATCTAGAAATAGCTTTTAAAATTAAAATAAAAATGTCTCTTTTTTTTAGAGTGCAAGAGTTACATCTGAAGGAAAATATTTAATGTTTTAAATTCAACAGTGTTCCCCAGACCCTCTAGTACAGCCCAGTGTATGCTTAGAAAGAGCTACTTCATCTATTTAATTAAGAGAAACTACTATCAAAGCAGATTTCGCATTTAAAATTCGTGTTTAAACTTCTCACAGATTAAGTGAGCTTAAACAGTTGCTATTCCTGACTTTAACAGCATTATAAAATACATTAGAGATTGAGAGGATAAAATTCTGCCATGTTAGGTTATAACCTAACTGCTATTTGCAGTTGTAAGGACTACTAATGGCGCAGGGACAAGATTTATTATAGTAAAGACATCCTGCTTAACATTACCCTTGTCATTCCATTAATAATGACTGCTTATGAGCCATCTCGTTGGCATCTTTGTTGTCCTGAAAACTTAAAACTCGCAGCACAATTCTTTACGATGTGCTACATTGCCCCCTCTGGGTATTCCTGACCATTATCCCATTTGGTTATATTCAAAACTGCTGCCTCCTGAGAGAGCATTAGGGCCGACCTTTAACCCTGCAATATTCTTGGTTCAAATGGCGTAATAACATGTAGTGAATATTTACAAGCATACTTATACTATAATAGAGTACTGCTGTGAACATTAGCACATATTTTCTGCTCAATCAGGCTTTGATGTAGAGCTTGGCTTGTACCCTGGAGAAAATGCAGTCCCCAATAAGCTGTGCTAGTGAAACACCCTTGAACCTAAACAGCTTACACAACGTAAACTGCCGTGATGCAGATTAGCAGGCAAACATATACATTTGCAACGCTGCCAGTCCCAGCAGCGTGCTGCCGTGCCGCATAATGTCTGCGAGAGCCTCCTCGCCAGAGGAGTGCGCAGGGGGAGGCACAGCCCATCGCGCGGTGACGGGGATTTTAGCGACGTAGTTACGTGGCTGGAGAAAAGGTGATCTTATCCATGAAGAGAAAAAGGAAAAGCGCTAAGCCATAAGGACGGAGCGGCGTTTCCCCTTTCCCAGCCGCTTTCTGAGCGGCTGTGGGGGCACCCGCACGGCAGGGGACATCCTTACGTGGCTCTCCCTGTCCTTGCCGTCACCCTGGGCACCTGCCACGTGTTTTCTGAGATGGCATCCAAGAGGCCTGGCAGTGACCGTCCACACCGTGGTTGCTTCCCTGAGCACCGCCTCTCGTTGCCTATCCTGCTCTGGCAGCACTGGCAGTGCCAGGATGGGATGCCCTGAGGGAATTACTCTACTCTTGACCCAACTCTTCATATCTTCTCTCCCCACTGCTACCCCACGAAGTGACAGAGCTTCAAACCTATCATGGCAGAGCTTCAAACCTTATGGAAAGTGGCGGCACATGATAATTTCATGAGTATCGTGGGAGTTGCACCTCTTTTAGGTTTACAGGTGAACATCTCCACTCTTCTTGATGAGTGTTTTGGCTTCCATGTGGCTTCACATGGTGTTGTCCTCTGTCTGCAATTAGCATCCTTCCCCACTCCTGTCCTGCCCTGATGACTATGGAGCCAGCCTCTCCAGACCAGCTGCGCTTTCCCCACCAACCCAAAATATCCCTGAAGTCGTCTTCCTCACCACCTCTCCCCCGGGCAAGCCTCTCTCCCACTCCCTATCCTCCTTCGCCTGCTCTGTCCTGCCCCCAGTCAGCCACCGGCACACCTTTTTTTTTTTTGCTGTCCCTTACTGAATGGAAACAGTGGGGTGTCTGTAGGTGCTCACTGCCCCAAACCATCAGGCGTTTCCAAAGGGGTGTGCATCACTTTCAGACGATATGCTAATGAAATCAAGGGCACAAAAAGGCCTCTCTCAACCAGGTTAAAGTCTTTAATATTCATTTGTGTTTAGATTTTTCTAAGTTTGTTCCTCTTGATCACTCCTTCCTTCAGAACAAGGCTATTATTCCTTAAATGTCATTAAATCCATTTTTGCTGTGCTTTCCTCTGTGTTGCCTGTTTCTGTAAAGTGCCCAGTGAAAGAGTGGAGATTTGATTGATCCTGCACCCAAACCTGCTTGTGGAAGTTTTATGGTTTTCAGGCCTTGGAGGAGAAAGGGTCACTTCTTAGTTTTGTTGGTTTATAAGTGTGTAGTTAATCTGCTTAGATAAGAGTCCAGCACAGAGGTAACATGAGCTTTTGAAAGAAGAGTCTCTTGTGAATATGAAAAACTTTGACTTGGCAATATCTGTCTATCTTCAGCCAAAGATAGAATAAACCTTCCTTATTTTCTTGGTGTAACTTATAAACCTGTTACAGTTTTTGCATTAAAATCTCCCTATACAAAGGAGATGTCCATTTTTGATATTTTATTCATAAGATCCCTCAAGGTGTCATTGAAATTCTCTCAGTCTTTCATCAGCATGATCCACTCTTGGAGAGTACACCTGCACAATAGATGAAATGGTCGTCCTCAGAGAATAATGGCAGCCATCCTGATATTAATTTGGTTCCAAGTAATTATCAAGTTCATATCTTTCAGTTTGCTGGGTAACTTTTTCTTCCTTTTGATTTTTTTTTTTTTTTTTTCTAAATAGAGTTAGCAGGGCTTCTTAGTACTGCTCTAGACCCCCCGTACAGACTGGTCCTCTTCACTAGGACTTCAGTTCAGGTTGGTAACTTTAACCATGACAGACTGCTGTACAGCTGTCTGTCTTGTCCTGAAACTATTATTATTTGGTGTGTGAAGATCAATAATGTGCCACACAGAAATTTGTACCTGATAGGTCTAGTTAATGCTCTAGAAAAATAAGATGCCTTATATCAATTTTGTGCTGGTGTTGCTCTATCGATTACACCCTTGTGTACGCGAGTGGAGAATCAAGTACAAGTCTGTGGTGTCCTTTCTCCTCGGCCAGGGCAGCTCCATGGCTGTGCGCACTTGATGTGTATTTTCTTAATATGTGTGTAATTATACATATATATGTATGTTCAACATGTATATATGTATATCTTTATATCAAGAAAAAATAATAAGCCATGAAATGGCAAGACCAGCCAAGGCAAGAGCAGCATTACTTCTATACATACATTCTCAGCCCCCTTTTTAAAGATGCCATCGTGCAACAGGAGGACCTCAGTGCATCCCAAGGGACTCTTTTGGTGCCAACAAACAACATGAGCCTTTTGAAGAGCTGAAGAAGTCCTTACATCCCATTAAAGCCTCGATCTGCAAGGCCTGATGGGCATGCAGGGGTGCAATGCCCAGGCAGGGCCAGCCCCGGCAACGTGTGTTGGTGTCCTCTTGCACGCCTGTGCAAGGTATTAGTTTGACTGTCTCTGCCTGTGATCATTAAGAGCTGTGCCTCTGCTTGGACACATACAGTTTAAACAGATGTTATCTGAAAAAAAGATTTTTTTAAAGTTTTTATTATTATTTGAGAAAACTTGCCTGTGGGCATTGCTGCAGCATGGGAGTCTGGGCAGAGGAGGAGCCCAGCGGCTTTCTTCGGATTGTTAGGGGTTTCTCCTTTCCCCTGGCTGTTGCCAACCAATTTGTATTTTGAAGGAAGCCTGCAAGAAATTTTGTGTTTTCTTCAATTCCTTCAGTTTATTTCTGTTCACATAGCTCTCCTTTTTCCCCCCATTGGCAGTAAATCCTTAGGCTGAGCCATCCATTTATTACCAGTTGGCAGTTGTTCAGTCTTCCAGTCTAGAGTGATCTGTTTTTAGCTGCCAATAGTGCAGCATTAACAAATCTGTTCTGATATTTATCTGTGGCAGTGTCTTTTGTTAAATGAAGAATACAAAGTTTAGGACATACTGTATTGGTATTTTTATTGCATCAGGTAGGGCACTTAAAACTTCCCTGCAATATTTTTCCGGCATGGGATAACATCTCTAGCACTCTGTGCATCCTATGATGCAGTTTTCTCCTATATATTTTTCAGATGCTGCTTCCCGAAAAAGGAAGGTTGGATGGGAATGATGTTTTTTTTCTGATGATTTTATAGAAAAATCTCAACATAGTGAAAACCAGTGAATAACATATTGATATGATTTTATTACATTTTTCTTGTGTAATTGTCTGCACTTTTACATGGAAAAGTATTTTGCACCTCCCTAGATCCCATCACCTCAGGCTGACAGCCCAGGGCTTTATCAGAGAGAGGGAGGATTCAGGCCACAAGTCCATGCTATGGCAAAAATAAAAGGCTCCTTCCTTCCTTCCTTCCTTCCTTCCTTCCTTCCTTCCTTCCTTCCTTCCTTCCTTCCTTCCTTCCTTCCTTCCTTCCTTCCTTCCTTCCTTCCTTCCTTCCTTCCTTCCTTCCTTCCTTCCTTCCTTCCTTCCTTCCTTCCTTCCTTCCTTCCTTCCTTCCTTCCTTCCTTCCTTCCTTCCTTCCTTCCTTCCTTCCTTCCTTCCTTCCTTCCTTCCTTCCTTCCTTCCTTCCTTCCTTCCTTCCTTCCTTCCTTCCTTCCTTCCTTCCTTCCTTCCTTCCTTCCTTCCTTCCTTCCTTCCTTCCTTCCTTCCTTCCTTCCTTCCTTCCTTCCTTCCTTCCTTCCTTCCTTCCTTCCTTCCTTCCTTCCTTCCTTCCTTCCTTCCTTCCTTCCTTCCTTCCTTCCTTCCTTCCTTCCTTCCTTCCTTCCTTCCTTCCTTCCTTCCTTCCTTCCTCTATTGGAGAATGATGTGGGTTACAAATTGCTTTTACCATAAGGAAGCACTCACTTGATTATTGTGTTTTACACTCCTTTTTTTGCAGAATGTCGGTGGCTTTAATTAACCAGCCTGCAGGAGGATTGGATAAAAGATACATTTCACAATGCATCTACATCTTTTTCAGTCATCATATACTTAAATTGCAAATTCTCATGAACTGTAACCCAGTGTCTTATAGCTCTTGATTCTACATTTCCCCACAGATCTTCTATCTTCAATCGTGTCAGAGCTGGAGGATGTGACTGTTAGTAAAAGGTAGAGCTATATTAAACTGCAGAAAACCCCCTACATTCAAATGACATTAAGGGTCTGATTTAAGACCACCAAGACAGAAAAACTGAGGAAGAAGAACCTCTGTAGTTATGGCAGTCCCACATGTGCAGATGCTGCATCCCACGTGCGGTGAGGTGGGCAGTATTTCCATGCACACCTTGTGGCGATGCGATGGAGAAGAATCACAAGTAACCTGTAATGCAAATCACAATGCTTTCCACTAAAATTTGCTTCTTGTTAGGTGAGGTCTGAGCAGGCACAAAGTTTACAAAGATGCTCAGCAGGAGTTACCATGGGGGTCCCTCCACCTGGCACGCCAAAGTTCATCCAACAACTGAAAACTCATTGTCCTCCTTTCCCCCAATGACTGTTTCATGTAAATCTGCCCAAATTCAAATTACTGACAAAAAGGCCATTTTCCTGCCAAATTTCAAGTCCTCTGGAAACTTTTTCATTCTGTTTGGAGGCAGCTGGTGCATGCCCGCCACCGGTTCCTGGTAATCAGGGAGCTGTCCTGATTGGAAACTCCACTGATCAATGCAAAAGGCAAAACCTCCAATAAATTCAGCCTGTCAAAGGCATCATCCAGAAAGGAGGTTTTTCAGTCTGAGACAAGGTTTGGCAAATTTATAAGGATCTGGGAATGAGGTTGTAGATGAGGGAATTTAAGTCACTGTTAACATTGGTCTGTAATGTACTATGACTTTACATGCGTAATTTTAATTTCCAGAAACAGGCTTTGATGCCAAGTGCTTTATAGTCAACAGAATGACTTCCAACTATCTTCAATAAGTTTGATATCAGGCCTGCAATGACAAAATCCAGATTGAGATGTTTTCTTGCACTTAAAATTAAAGATACCTCCTTTTTGACATTTCAGCGCTCTTTTTCTTTCTCCCCTAGTGGTTTTCTTTTTTTTTTTTTTTTTTTTTTTTTACGTGGCCATAAAAAACCCCATTTTCTCAAAATTCTGTGTTTAAAACATGGAAAGCACAAGCCTTGAACCCTTTTGCTGGAGGATGGGTTTCACTGAAGATGTCGCATGATCACCTTTCCCTCTTGGGGTTTTCCTCTTGATGATTGTGTTAATATTTGTGAGAGGTTGTTGCTATGGCACAGACCTTTCTGAGGATTTAATGTCCTGTATTACTTTGCATTAGAAAGTTTTACTAATCTCCTGCTTAAAATTGCTTTTAAAAATTTGTTGGAGCAAGGGTCTGAGTTTAGTACTCTGTTCCCACAGGTGTTTTTTTTTTAAGTTTCACAGAATCACAGTGAGGTAACAGTATATCTTCTTTATCTTGGGAACATCATGGCTGATGATACTTTGCTAAATATACTGAGTTTTAAAAATCATCCAAAGGCTCTTGGCTATGAAATCCCTCAAGGGCAGGGATAAGCAGGGATCCTGGCAGCAGGACTGTGGGCAGGGGTGTGTGGGATCCCCCCGTAACAGCTTAGCTTCTGCTTATTGAAGATTTTGGGGTGGTGCGTGAGCCTTCGGCTCGGGGCATAGCTGCTGGAGAGCAGTAAATGGGGTTTCTTTGCCCTGGGCCCTTTGGAGATGTGTGCTAGAGTGTGGGACAGGATCCGGTCCTTTCACCTCTAATGGATTCAGACTTAGTTAAGATTTTTTTTTTCCTCTTTTTTTTTTTTTTTCCCCTGTTACCTTTTTTCTTCAGAAATGTAACTGTTTATAATCAGTTTAAAGCAGATGAAACCACTACTTCTTCACTCTTCAGAAACTCTTTATGCTTCTTAATTAAAGCCTTTGTCTGAACACAAAATAATTAATACATAAAATGAAGCACAGGGAAAGAATTGACTGTGAAACTAGTCACTCAGTTGTATATTTAAACAATATTTAATCATTAGAGTAACACAGTGCTTGCACTTTTGGAAAGAAAACAAGCCTTATACTTCATGTTTATTTAACACTTTGACTAGTTCATTCTTGGAGGTATGAAATGAGGCTTATAGAGTGCCAGAGCAGTAAATCATATGTTCTGAAAATTACTGGGTCTTAAACAGTAGTGTCATTTTAAACCTAAACAGTTCAGTGGTGCACCAGCATATAAAACTGACCTCTTATAACAACATCTACTGTTTACACTGAAAGGCAAGTAAAGGAAATAAAAACAAGACATAAAATATGGTGTAGTAAGGATGTCATTTACTTGTGTTTCTGCCTCTATTCTCGATACTGATGGGTATGATAATTTTCATACAGCTAATGCATTAAAGGCAGTAGAGGGAAAAAAATGCCATGGATATACATATATGTGCATATACCAACTGTGTATAGACAAAAACTTGGGCAGCATCTGACACCCAAGCACTTTCCATCGGTATTTGCTCAGATTTTAAAATGCATTTGTTTTGGCAACATGCTCACTCACTTTATAGTAACGTGTTTTGGTTTTTTTTTTTTTTTTTTACCAGTGTTCTAATGAAAGAGTTTATTGTTGGGAATATTTGTTGGAAAAAAAACAAATTCAAAGCAAATATTCCATTTCTTTTGTGGAGAGTGAATGCTGAATGTTTGAATTTGTAGGTGTGATTAGCTTACACTTTGCTTACAAGCACAAAGGCACTGGTTCACGATAGGTTGCCTATAGGTTTTCATAACCAGCTACATACTTGGCTTCTGAGTACAGAATAACCACAGAGTTTGGCTCAAAAGCAATAATTTTTGTCAAAATTGTTCATTGACGTTATTTACCAAGTCATACTTCAGAGAGGAGCGGGCAGACAAGATGTTGTGTAGTGTGTACGTAAATACTTGCAGTGAAAACCCGGAGACTCCCCTCACCCTGAAACATTGGTCACCTCCGCGGTTTGGTGATAAAACACATTTAAAATTGCTTCTCAGAGTTGGGCCCACTTCAACACTGATACAGGTTTATTACCCAGTCTCAGAGGAGTCTGCAATGTTGTTCATTCTCCTAATTGGATAAATGCTGGCTTATGGAGGTAAAAAAGCAAAACCACCTTCCCTGCTGCCGGCCAGCCCTCGCCCAGCTCATGGACCATGGGTGCCCCTCCAGTCGGTCTGGCCTGTGGCCCCCGGGTGGATGCTGGTAGTCAGAAATGATCTGCTGCTTCAGTTCCCAACACACTTATGAGTAAGAGCTGTGGGGGGCTTTTTGGTTTGTGTTTTATTTTTTTTTTTTTAAGGAGGATACATTTCTGAGTTCTTAGGACATATATTATATTGGTCATGTGCAAAATGAATATAGGGCGATATTGATATTGCCTTGCAGTTTGATTCTGCGATGCTTCTTAGGTAAAAATCATATTGGTTTTAAGGCTACCAGATTGAGTGTCTCAGAAGTTGGTGACCAAAGGTGAAATCTGTGCTGAGACGGGACTTCTTCCAAAGTCAAGTCCTCCCTTAAGAACAGGTAATGATATTTATTTCCATGTTAACATCACATTTGCCTTCAGTGCTTCTGCAAGCACATCAAAAAGCTAATGAAGAGAAGTGATGGGCTTAAATTTGGAGAGCACCTGGAATGTGCTCTTTATTAGTTTGGATCCTGAATGAATGCAATATTGAAACTCTAATTATGAATAGTTTAAAAATGTGATGCTTCAATTAACTGTATCAGTTGTGTTTGTGAACTATCGAGAACTTGCATTATTAATGAACACACAAGGTTAATATTAGTTTATTTATCATTTTGAATATGACTTTTGAGTTAATCATATGAGTCATGCCACATTCAATTTTGATTAATGCATGAAGTCCATGCAGGCTTTGTTAAACAAATATTTATTGTGTGTGATGTATTATAAAGTAATAAAGCATTTTTTCTCCATCTCAGGTCCTATATACAAATGTCTTCCAATATGTTAAAAACTTTAACATGCAAGCAAACATCCTCTTGTTTATGAGGAAACTGAATAAATCATGAGAGTCCCCTATGTGATTTTTTTTTTTTTTAAATATATTCAGATACAATCCCCCTTGCATAGAGGTGGTTGCAGTTTGTAATGTCATGCACAGTGGTCTTCACACCCTCTCTGGGTTTTCACATGCGGGTTGGTTTGTGGAAGAGCTGCTATAATTCATCTCCTTGCTTCTACTTCTACTCAGTTTCAGCACAGTTAGAGAATAGGGCAACTGTTTAGTGATACACATGTTGCACAATTGGAATTAGTGTTTATATTTTGAACTGAAAAAGGTATAAAGTGTTTCTTATCCATGACTTCCTCTGCAGTTAGTGTCAGAAGTCTCAGCTGTCCACAATGAGGGATGTGCTGACAAGATCTCGCTGCCTCTAGCCCCCTCTCACTTGAGTTTGTCCATACCTTGCCCCACGGCGCCGTGCAGACATGCTTTAATAGGCCACACAGTTTGTATTATGGCCAAGTTATTCAAAATAATGAAGCATTTCAACAACATAGTAATGCTGAAACACTGTTTTGTGAAGTTTTATGTTAGTCTTTGTTCACATGTGTGTGCTTCAGGCTAGTGAATGCAATGGCAGGGTCTTCAAGCAGATCTTTGCCAGTGGATTCTATTTTGAATGGAAGAAGTATTTGTGATGTGGATAAAAAAAGCTTATGTGCCATTCCGTTTTTATGAAACATACTATTGTCAGCCACAAGTCTTTAAAAATGAAGAGTGAAATCTGATATTAAGAATAGTAAGTACTTAATTTGTTTTTTGGTTCTGAAAAGAGTTAAAGACTTAATTTAAACCTTAGTAAAAGCTGAGACACAGACATAGCAACTTGGTTCAATTAGTCTGAGGCTTTAAAAAAACTCCCTGAGTCATAAGACCGATGGTATAAATCCCATGAATTACAACATAGTTAATGTGGTTTTTTTTGAAAGAGGGATACATTCTTCGGAATGCCAATTTTGCCAAATTTGTGTTGGGCAATAGGCCACATTTTAAAATTGTGAGGAGGATTTAAGTTTATTTCATTTAGGGGTGAAGTATATATTTTATTTAAAAATATGTAATTATAAGTTTATAATATATAATTTATGTGTAATATATTCTGATTTAAATGATGCTCAGCCCCTCCCTCTATATAGACAAAGCAGGGTCTTGGTTCTGAAAGACCTGTGGATGATTCAGTGATTTTTATTTCTTTTTTAATCTTGGCTGTAAAATATTTCATTATTAAAACCAAATTTTTTTGATAAATGATCTGTCAACAATACATGAATTTAACTGGTTTGGTTTTTTTTTTTTTTTTAATTTGGTCAGTAAAATTAATACTTAGTTAGGCAGCACCTAACTTAGCAAGAGCTCCGGCACTCTTCAGTGTTTGTTCAATTCAGACGTGTCTGCTTTAACTAGTTTCAGTGTAGCTGTTACAATTTTCATCCATAATATATGATCAGTTTGTAAGAATTTCCTCTACATGTGAGAAACATATTTAATGCTAACATTCTCAAATTGGAGTTAGTTATAAATAATGCACTAATAGATGTGAAAGAGCGTAAATGATTCCTTTGTGTTGTACCTGTGAGGTTGTTAGTGCTTCTTTAAAAAACAAACAAACCCTCTTTTGCATGATATTTATTCCCATCTCTTCCATCAAAGGGGTTACAGTCTTTGTACCTTTTTATGTAAATTAAAAATCTTTAGCCAGTTCTGTGTCAAAAATAAATAGTTGAATGAGCTTGCAGACAACATTTATTTTGTATGTACATTAATGGGCACTTCCATTTTTTCCTGCAGGCTAGAATCCACTTTGAAATTCATGTTTGATAAATTCCCTGGCTTTCCGAGTAATTTAGCTGTCTATAGGGCTGTTGATCCTTTGAGTGTATTGCTGAACCATTGGGACTTGTGCACCACATCTGCATATCCAAGTTCAAATATATACTCAAGATGATTGGTTTAAACTTTAAGTTGTTGATCTTATTCCTGATAGATTTGTTAGATTGTCTCCCATTTCATTTCTAAAATCTGTGCCTAATCCATAAATACCCCTTCTTAAATATGTCTCCAATAAATTCACTGATTGAGTTAGTCATTTTGTAAGCACAGAGCTAAATTAATATTCAGCATAGCCTAATAATCTTAAGACACAATGCTGTCTGATATTGTGTATATGAATGGGAATTTGAGTGGGGCATTTACAGATCAGACCGAGTCGAGGTACTACTTTCCAAAGTAGCAAGATTCCCTTTGAAAATAATTTTAAAGTTTCTGAGCATTTAAAAGGGGATCAAGTTTTCACTGGAATATAAAATTAGTGGACAAGGGTTCAATCTATTGGTCTTCCTCAGCTTTTCCAAGTCTTAGGCTAATTTAGCTTTGCTTTTTCTTTTTTTCAGAGAGCTGATTTAGGCTCTTGTTTACTGTTGGAGCATATCGAGGACGATACAGCAGATGTAACCACAAAATTTACAGCAATTTGAGAGCTACAGCAAGAAACAACCGTCTGCAAATTCTAGCCAGACTTATTTTAAATATAAACTGTCCTGAACTGCTGTTCAATACCCTCTAGACCAAAGGCGCTCCTTCCCTGCCATATGTCCTCCTTCTGCTCTGGGTAGCATGTGCGTTCCGACCAGGTATGATCAATGCCAGCGGCGGGCGAGGGGCTGGGGCGTTGTGCAGGCACCGAACAAAGGGAAACAAGGACATTCACAAGAGTTGTGCAAACACGGGGCGGTGCTTTCAGCTTTCACCTTTTCCTGCTGAGCTTATTTTAAATGTTGTAGGCCCCCTTCATATAAAGACAGGAGGAATTTAAAAGATGTCCTGTGAATATAAATTAATTCAAAAATCCTTTTGACCATAGCAGCAGTCATTCTGTTGTAAGCTACTAGTCTGGTTTGTTGTTAGCAGGTACGATATGAGCTGAAATGTTCTGCAATGTATGAGAATCATTCAAATAATTCAAATTTGGAAGTGTTTATTATGTTTTTATAATTTTTAGAGGATTCACATTTATTTTCTTTGTTCCATTTATTAAATTCCTTAACTTGAGAAGACTAGACAGGGATGCTTTGTTTTGCTGGAGGTATGTGGTAGGTTGGCAGTGTAGGTGTAATAACCTATTCTGACACTGACATAGCATGAATTGCAATTACATTTCTTTTTTGTTTCTATTCTTTATTAGGAGATTATTCTAATAATGTACCTTGTGTGGTCTTTCAAGGTAAATTCCAATAAGTTCCTTGTCTTAATTAATAAAGCCAATCTGACTAGTAGTACTAAGAGTCAAATTTAAAGTCTCTTGGGCCTTTTTGTGATAGACAGGAAAAGAGATTCAGTGGGGAGAGTTTTCTTGGTTGTGTGGGTTTGGGTTTTTGTTGTTGTTTTGTTTAGTTTTAATAATACGTGAAAACTTATCTCTGCTTTTAACTTCTTAGCCAGGGTTTAATGAGCTGAATTGTTTAGCATCAAAAGGATTAGGGAGATACATTTTCTAGTTTTGAAACAAGTGTAGATCTCTATACATATGTCTCTGCCTTGTCTCACGGAGGTTAATGTTTATCCCCTTAAAAGTCTTTTGTATTATGCCGCATGTGCTTTTTGTAGGGGAGAAAAATGTGTGCAAGTGCCACAGAAGCAGAAAAGTAAGAGTCCTCAACTCTGAAATTAAATTTTCCATTTTACATAAAATCAAGTTTGCTCAGAAGCAGCATCACAGTGCCATAGTATTTAACATGATTTACTACTTTGCTCACTTAAATTAACAAATTGGACCATATTTCATCGAGGTAATTAAGCACATCTATAACCTTAATAATGTGACTTTCTCACAGGTGCAGTCCTACTAAAGTCCATCAGCCTAACTGTCTTCAAAACTAAGCACATCCAAAGCACTTCGCTAAAGCAGATCCTTGCTACCTCTACCTCTGTTTTTTGGGCTGTTGACAATCCTTTCATGTCTACTGCTCTGTTTTGCCTTAACAACACCAGCATGTATGTTGATTTGGAATGATTAGTGGAGGAGTTTATGCCAAAAGTGGCTTTAGGTTGGTGGTTAAGCCATTGATCTATTTTTGTCAGTAAAATATGGATCCTGCCCATGAAAAATAGCAGACCCAAGCTTCAACATCCTTCTGTTCCGACTCAGTGCTTTGGAATTCACATGATGTGTTTCCAGTGCTTTGCCCTGCTGCCTTCTTCTCTGATTCCTTTCTCTGTTGCACTTAGTCACCTGAAATACTGGACTCCGTGGCTGCTGTGATCTTATTCCTTGATAAGAAAGAGGTGGCAGATCTTTGTGCTCTAGAAAAAGTCCAGCCCAAGCAGAGGGAATTTCCTGGGTGGAAAGTGGAAGAGCCGAGGCCTGGTGCTCCTGCAAGAGCACCATAGCACTTGAAATCATAGAATCACAGAATGGGTTGGGTTGGAAAGGACCTTTAAATGTCATCTAGTCCAACCCCCCTGCCATGAGCAGGGACATCTCCAACCAGATCAGGTTGCTCAGAGCCCTGTCCAACCTGAAGTTGAATGTTTCCAGGGATGGGGCGTCTACCACCTCTCTGGGCAACCTATAGTAGTGTTTCACCACTCTTCCTTTTATCTAGTCTGAATCTACCCTCTTTTAGTTTATTACCCCTTGTCCTGTCGCAACAGGCTCTACTAAAAATTCTGTCCCCAGCTTTCTTATAAGCCCCCTTTAAATACTTCTGCTTATTTGCTCTCTTTATTTTTCCAGTGAAAAAATTTCCTTAGGGGAGTGGAGACTGAGACATACTGACCACTTCTGCTTCTTTCCAGTATGTGTTTTCTTTGCAGCTATTTAGCACGAAACATCTTTTGAATTCAGTTTCCACATCCTTGAAGCGACACAACCGCAATAAGAAAACAGGGGCTTCTGTGTGTTGTGTAGGGCTGTGCACGTTCAGCTTATAAATCAAGATCTGCACGTTGGAAATTGTGCCATGTTCGTCCCTACAACAGGTCTGGGCAGATCTGGAGGCAGCCCAAGGCACTGGGCTTGTCTGGCACTTCCTGAGCTCTACACAGATTTTGCAGGCATGCCTGTTAATTTTGGCAATGTCTGGCAGCTGTCTGCAGATGTGTAGAATGCGTGTGGGTTGGATGTGCCTGTGCTTATGTGCACATCACGTGCAAGTGCTGTTTCAGTCCATCTACAAACATTTCCAAGGATTTCCTCCTCAATCCTCCTTGATGGTTAATGTGTTCAACTGGATAGAGAAAATCTCCCCAATTTGTACATCCCCGAAGCCTCCTGGGTTCTGCTGGTGTCACTCTGATTTAATCTGAGCAGTACCTGTATTTCTTCTGACCTCTCCCCCTTCTGCAGAGCAGTTCTGGGCACTTTTCTTACATTTCAGATATTTTTCTATTGTTCCCCTTTTCCTGCTCATTCTGAACTTCTTCCTCTGGGAGTTCAGCTCTTTTTTGGTCATTTCTAAGAGATTCTTTCTGGCTCTTTCCATTGCTCAACCACCCCCCAATTTTCCTGCACCTCTGTTTCATCTGTGCTGCCCAGTGAAGCTTTCTGCTCCCACTGGCCCCTCGTTCCTCCCCCGGGTGCCCATTGCATCTTCTCCCATCCCTCCTTTCCCCTTCCCTCTCTCCCTCCTGTGCTGTCGCAGCCGGCCCGGGTTAGCTGTAGTCAATTTTTGTTTCATCTTGTAGTCAGTATTACATAAATAGTGGAAGTTTGTCCTTGCCCTGGGTGATTGATGGGGAGGTATATTTGTACATATCGATTGAGATAAAAAATTAGTAGTTTGCAATAGGAAAGGCAAATTAGTCATCAGAAGGAAGGTGCTTGGAGTATTTTAAGAGTTCCTTGATTAATTCTCATGCTGTGAGTTCTTCTGACAGTAAGTTTTATGTCCT
The DNA here is from genome assembly GCF_031877795.1 of Strix aluco. Classification (NCBI taxonomy): domain Eukaryota; kingdom Metazoa; phylum Chordata; class Aves; order Strigiformes; family Strigidae; genus Strix; species Strix aluco. The sequence goes on along the minus strand of NC_133937.1, from coordinate 39,910,332 downwards.
GAGATGTGGGAGGATGAGGCAGTAGTATCGGGTTATTGCAAATTTTACTTTTACTCCTTGCTGATTTATTTTACTGGCTCTCACCATGATTAGACACAGAGGGCTAAAAATGACTTCATTTTGGGGTGACAACTGCACTTTTCTGTGCTTGAATTTGGAGCCAGAAAGGAGGGTGGAGGATTTAGCTACAGAATTATTTTCCTTTTGCATGAAAATTAATATTTAAAAGCTAGTCTGTATAAAATCAAAATAACCTTTATCCATGGTGACAAGTCCATCAGTTGGATGTTACCTCTAAAGGAGGAAAAAACTAATTCTGTGGCATACTGATTAGTCTAAGAGGTCATTTTTTTCTCTGCTTACTTCACAATTTCTTCCTAATCATTGAAAGTAGTTTATAATAAGCATCATAGGAGGCTGATAGCTCTCGATCGTCTTCCTAAAATACTTTCCACTTTTCCAAGGATTTTGTGGCATGTTTTTTAGTTTTCCTTTATTACAAACTATAATAGAATTCTTCCCAATAAAAATTGACTTATATTTGGCATTTTTAATTTGTCCAAGAATAATTTAGATAGAAATTCCAATTACTTTGGAAGGAGCACATTTGCTACTGTAGTCTCTCAGCTTGTTTAAAAAGAAGTCTTTGATAATTTGTAGGCATTTCTCATGAAAGGCAATTTTACTTAACTTGAATCCAGAAGGAAAAAAGATGCACAGAGGTTTCAATTTTTAAACTGATAACAAAGCACTATATTTATGCTGTTACATTTCAGCACAAAGAGGCTGCAAAATAACCTTTTTTAGTTAATGGTAGAAAAAAGATTTAATTGCTCTGAAACACTTACTCTATGTATTATCTCTTTGATTAGAAGACAGTGGTAAATGACTTATTCAATGTAATTGCAAACTCTGGTATGGAAACCAAAAGTAAATTATATGCCTTTGCAGTCAGAGGAACGTTAAGTTTGAACACTTTTAATTGTAAGAGTTTTCTGAAATTAGCAGAGGTCCAATGTTTAGGAATTAGTCTTTTCTTGGACGTTTGAATGTCGGTGCCCATCAGACTTGAATTAGGACAACACTGTTCGCAAAGTGTGCTGAAAACCATGCCAGCACTTCTGCAGTTTTCTTAATGTCTGCTAGAAAAGTAATCAACTGTCTCTCATATTCTAAAATATTTTCAGATATGTATTGTAGATAAGGGCACAGCGTGTCTCTGCCACCTCATCCCTTCCTCGTGCCCTTTTCATGCCTTACACCAAGCTGGAGCTCTGACAATAACAGCTTTCTGCATCCTGCAGACTATCCCCAGTATTTGCATTGTGAAAACATTCACAATAAATTAGACATGGGAGATGACTGCCCCATGCTATGGATGCAGCTGGATATTATAATAATGGTAATTTGTAGAAGTCAGAAATATTAATGTTAGTATGAGAAAGAAGGAAAGTGTAAGAGTGAATGAGCAGACAGATTACCTGTGAGTGGGAAGAATAGGGCCTGGAAACCCTTTATTTGTAAACCAGAAACCTCCACCTGTGAACTGTTGCCACTAAGGGGAAGTACCCAGAGAGTTCTTCCATGAGCTGTTTGTGTTGCTGTGGCTGTTTGCACCCAAAACTCTGAGCAAGAAGCGACGTGCCAGCGCTCCCAGTGTCAAACCTGGCCTTTCACCCACTCTGAGCCCTGCCCCATGCAGGGGCTTTGCCAAGCTGCCTGCGCTGGTGTCAGAGGTTGCGGTGCAAGGATGAGCTCGAGCAGGGGTAGGGACGATTGTGCAAATGTTGTTTAGCATGCGTGGGACACGGTGATTTGGGCATCAGCCCTGGCTGAGAGCACTGTCACACCCAGGAACAACAGAAATAAATAAGGTGATGGTGAGCACAGGGCAGTCCTTCTTGTTCAAGGGCTTTCAGAGGAGATCCTCTGCCCATGCCTGGTTTGGGGAACTGCTCGCACAGGCCTGGGGCCCATCAGCTCCACAACCTCAGAGACTAAGTTCAGTGTGTGCCTCTGGGTGGAGCACTAAAAATGTCCCCGGCCAGCGTGAGGTACCCACCCATCCTCTGCTGCGGTGCTGAGGTCCAGATATTAAAGGTCCATCTGCAGCTTAAAAAAATGTTCTCATGGAGTGGACGAGGAGAATTTGGCTGTGCAGTTGGCACGAACAATTTTCTGCAAGTTGTGGGAGCGCTGGCAGCTGTACGGAGAAGCGAGCATCCTCTGCAGGTGGCTGCTCTCTGCCACCAGCTCGTGTTGCTTTGCTCTCCAATTCGTGCCGCTTTCCTGATGTAACAGAGTCCCTTACAGATACACAGATACTGACTTCAGACAGGGCTGCTCGAACAAGATGTGAAACAGGGGTCGTGCACTGAGTAACACAACGCTCTGGTCGTGCGCGTCATGCAAAGTCACCACCCAGGAAACAGAGGGTGAACCAAGGAAGAAAAAAAAGAGAAGAATCAGGTTATAAAAACCCCAAACACATATGCAATTGCATATGCAAAGACCTTGCATGGTTTTGTGCTGAACTTCCACGTGGCTTAGCTGCAGCTGTACACACTCACCGGTTTCTTGTCAAACTGAGGAGGAAGGTATCTGAGCTGCCTCTGCCTGTGCAGCTACTCAAACTGTGCGTGTGACCACCAGCAAGGGACACGGGTTGGCAGGCAGAGAGACTGAAAACCTCCCTCCTTCTCCTTAGTAGCACTAAGTACGAGTTATAGCTATAGCTAGACTAACATACTCGATTACTATTTTAAACCGTTGTTTTTGACTTTCTGGTGAGTACAGTCAGTTCTCATTAGTTACTAGTTTAGAGGCCCATGGTATATTTAGACATCATATACATTTGTCAGTGAAGAGTAGCTTAAATGATCTACTTTGTTCACTGCTTAATTATGTTATTTTACTGTTCCTGAAAACCTGACACAAGGCAAATTTACATTACTGTGCTCCTAATTAGCCAATAATCCTTAAGGATTTGAATGATACATACCCAAAGTAATTTCCTCGTTCACTAAATATGAATTTCCTTACGTTAGGTTAAGAAGATGGCACAATGACAGCAGGCATCTTGATGATGACAGCTCTCAACGTGTTTGTCTCCGGAGTCAAAATCTATTAAAAGACACATAATGATCTCAGCACTTTCTTAAAGTGAGGAATGTGAAATCAATAGACTCGTATACAAAGAGGAACAAAATTTACCTCTTTTAACTGTTGTTAGGTTGCCCACCACTGCAGACTACTGAATGGTGAAAAATATTTATAGTCCTGGTTTTCTAAACATGATCCCAGCTGTTTCTCTTCATGCATTCATCATTTCTGCAGCTTCTTAGCTCAAACAAAATTCAGACTTGGAGGTAGGCTGCTCCAAAAGAGAGGCCTCCTAGGCTCCTTCATACTTCAGACACCTTTCACTTGGTCCCTGATTCCAAATGCTCTCATCTCACACATGCAGTAAAATGCATCTTCTTGGCTTTTTCCACATCTCTGGCCATTGGACTTCTGTGTGTTGAAAGATTTTGCGTTTTGTTGTTGCTGCTGTTGTTGTTGTTGGACTGGCTGGGGTGTTGAGGGGATGGTAACAGTTTGTATTTTCCTCTATAGACAGTTTAATTTAATGCATTGTTACATTTAATCTTTGTAATTAATCCAGATGCTGCAGTGATGGGTGCATAAAAATAATTAAATAAAGACAAACAGACCGTAACAACTTTACCATTGCCAGTTGTTGTGGCATGGAGTTACGTATCAAAAATGTATTGCCAGAAAATTATTTAAATTTCTAACTAGTGCAGAAAAACTTTCCATGGACACTGTGGCATGCAAACAGAGCTCATTGCCTTTTTCATAAGCTAAGCTTTTTCCACATGTCCAAGACTAAACTTCATCCAACTAAATGGAAATTCAAAGTTTTCAGTCTCCTTATATAACTTTTCCAGTGATTTTTTTGGTAATAAAAACTTCTGAATATATATGTGGTGAATAAAGGCAACCTCTTTCCTCTGCCACACAATCAGCACGTGCCCAGTGCTGTTGATGTGAGACAGAGATGCTCCTACCTGGAGAGATGCCGTTGTTCAGCGGATTGGGAGTCAACATCAACATTAGAGACCACAAACATGGTTAGTTTAGAGCTCTGGAGAGCATTTCTGAACCAAGGAGAAGACTGCTGTTGATTCCTGTCTTCAACTTAAAAAGATAGGAGTAGGGTGCTTAGGGGATCTGTCCCAATCATGTCAAGAGAAAAAATACTCAGTGATGAAACTGGGTTGTGTCAGCAACCTTTAACCCTTCACAGATGCACAGACTTCGCTGTCTCTAAGATGTTTTCCTACTGATAGTTAATTGAGTTTCTTGGGTTAGGGTCACAAAAGGCTTCAGTTGTGACATTGGGTACCTAAATACATACGGGTCCTCCAAGTCTGCCTGAGCTGGGAGGTATGTGAGTACCTGCCCATGGCCCGTGTGCCAGTGGGTGCTAACGTGCTCCACTCAGGTGTCCTCCTCACCCTCTGCTTCAGCCCCATTTTGTTTAAGATGTCATAGTGTCGAGATCTTTCGTTCCTATCATGCACTCAAACGCTACGATGGCTCAATGCTCCTGTTCTCCCCGTTGCCCTTTTACTTGGTTGTTTGGTGGTGAAAGCACTCACCTATGGTGCTGGGAGTGGATTTGGGTGACGCTTTACTGGACGTTGGTGGGAAGACGAAGAGCTTTACTGGAGAGGCTGGAGAAGTTCCTGTGGGTGCCTTTCTTGCTGAAGTTCAAGTGCTCCCTGCAAGGCACTTTCCATTCTTTCCCCCCAAAAAGGTGGGAGAGCAGCCTTGAACCACATTAGGGGTGTGGGGGTGTGTTTCGTGTGAGGTTCAATCCAATCCAATGGCAAGCTCTGTTTATGGAGTGCTGAGTCCCCATTAATTTCAGGGGAGTTTATGGCGCTTAGCGTTAAATGAGAGAACTTGGGAGAGGTTGAGCACACGATTTGTATGTGTTTTGCTCACGTATCAGCAAAGTACATGTATCTGCAATTGAGTATGCACTTTGTTAGGTTAAGAAACATTTCTTTATGGTCTGTAAAGCAAGTGAATAAAATTGAGAGGGAAATATATACTGCGTCAGCTTGCCTGTATGCAAAAAATTACTTTAGTTTCTGTTGTAAAGACAAAGCATACAGAAAGGAAAAACGTGTTACTGTATGATCATCCTATATAAGCATATTAGTAAGGCACTATGATACCAGGCATATTGTGATCCTAAAGCCACCCCTAATTAAACTGTCTGCATCCCCCAGCATTTTCCTGTAATGATGTCAAGCCGTGCAGCAATTAGTTGTCCCTCTATGAATGTAAACACTGTTTGTAAATCATATAAATTTAACCTGCTTTGCTTATTGAAAAGGTCCTAAAATGGAATTAATTATTATTGTAGATTTTGGAGTTCTAATTTATTGAATCATTTTTGAACATCTTGATATAATGTTTTCCGTGATTCATGGTGATTAATTTTGGTAGGAAAGGTAGCACTTATTAAAAATCTCAGATATAATCTGGGGTAGGGCTAACGGTGTGTACAACGGCAAGCAAAATATTTTATTGCACTAACACAATTGCCATAGGTTTATTTTAAATCAAGATTTAGTCCATTCAAAGGAAGCAAGTGCCCTGACCTTTCGGCTTTCTCCATTTTGTACCTCCCATACTACTTCAATCTAATTTGAATGTTAAGTTTGAATACTGAAGAAGTATGCCCTTATGCAGTAGTTCATCTTCTCTTTAGAGATCAGACTAAATGCCCGTGGCAATATGCTAGGAAACATAGCACATTACCATGAAATAGCTCCATTAGAGACAAAGAAATGTAAACAAAACAAACACATTTGCCACTGTTTTTAGCTCAATTATATTTCTCCGATTGATGGTGTTGCATAAAATGAAAAAGTGCTCAGGACCTAAATTTAGTAAACCTTTTGTTGCAATTTACTCCAGAAAAACCTCTGTTGCTGGAGGTGGATGGTTTACCTGAGCCATCAGCTACATAGCACGTTTATGGTTATTGTATTTTACAGGTTGATAGATTTTTATATTCTGTCCAAGTCAGGATCTTACACCACCTGGTTTATTATTTAGTAATTTACAGTGCAGTCAGGCATGTTTGGTTTAATGTAGGATAAACTTATAAATCTATTGTTCCTCCAGTTGCTGGGGTTGGTGTGCAATGAACTACAGAGCTTGATGCGTACATACATTTCAGCTCTGCTTATTTTCTTTGATAGGGAAGCAGGCAATAGATAACACAGTGACAGTAGCATCCCAGGGGATAGCAAAATGTGAGAGCAACACACCGTCAGGTTAGTAGGTCATTATTGTATGAGCACTGAGCCATTAATTGACTACTGTACCAGGCTCAATCTGTGTCAGATTATGGCTTTTGGCAGCAAGGACTGTTATCTAATAGCTAACTTTGCTTCTTTACTATCTTTTTATTAGGTTTTCTGATAAAATTATACATAAAAAGGTAAATATATTTGTTACTTTTCTTTTTCTTAAAAAAAACCCTATACAGAATAGTGGTAATGTCAATAGGTAAAATGTCATGTAAGGTACCATCTTTTATGCTAATACTTTTGAGCAGATTTTTTAAAAAACTTCTTAAGAAACTGGGTATTCAGTCACTTTATTTAGGGTGAATAGCTATTATGGGTGCAAGGCTATCAGAAATTGATATCTGGAGCCTGGATTGTTTTGATGCTCTTTAGCGCTGGGTAGGAATAAGACAATAAGCAGACCGTATCAACAATATTAAACAGCATTGGTATGAAACTTGAAGGTTTCTCGCAAAATCTGCCTTAAGAATAAGAAGGGGGTTGTCAGCCCCAGCACAGCCGATGACCACAGCAAGAGCTCCAGCGTGAGGAAGAGCTGTGGTGGGTCCCTGCAGCACCCAGCTCACGGCGGCGGAGGGTGCTTGCCCAATTAGCATAATAAGGGAAGAAATTGATGGTGTGAGGTAGATTTGAGGAGAAAGTCATCTATTTTTTGGAAACAGGAAAATGCCCATGTCTTCGTGGGGGTAAATGTGTGTGTGCTGGTGATCTGGTGCACATGAAAGGGTATTTCTGCTCTTGCTTAAAAGTGGGGGGAAAAGGTTCTTTCTTAGCAGTTTTTTATCAGTCATTGAGTTTTGCTGCTGCAAGGCAGTTTAGCGCCGTTGGACGCGGGCAGGGCGAGCCTCTGCCACTCGTCTCAACTCCCAGCTTAGACAAACAGGTTGCAGGAGGCTAAAGAAGTCGGTGTTCAGCCCAGGGCTCGGTTTGGGCAGGATTTTCTCTGGTTTTAAGGGTAAGCCCTACTTGTAGTTCAGAGATGATTTCAGGTGTCTGCCATCTTTCAGCGAGATCTTTAGGGATATTTCAGGTGGGAGCTAAGATGCTGTTCTGCCTCTTCTCTACACCTGCCAAAACCAAATCCAGATATTTTGGTCCAGATGAGAGCAGAATATGCATTAAATATTGCTCATTTTTAAAAAGTGCTTTGTGGGATGGCTTGGACCTCGGTAAGGTGAGTGTGTGTTTATGGGCTTGGCTCTAAACCAGGTGTTCACATTTTCTGTAATTCCTCCAGAGGAGTGAAGGGCTGCTGGCAGGGTTTTGGGGTGCATCAGCTGGGGCCACTCGCATTCCTGCTTTGCAATGCATCTGCTGGGGTTTGACAGTGACGTTCAAGTGATGGAGCCTGAGTCTAATTTCTGTTCCTACCCATAAATCGACCTGCTTGTGACCTTGGGCAAAATAGTTAATCCAGCCAGCCCTCAGTTTCCCTGTTTTGCTCTCCATTAAAAATGATTTGCTGTCTGAGAGTGTCAGGTATGGCATGAGAACCCGGTGTGATTATTAATAATTATCAATATGGGAAAAATTGTGAGGAGATGGTAAAGGAAGACAGAGACCTTTATCTCATTAGAATTGTATTTAGATTGAATGTTATTACAGTTAATATTTTGCAGATCCCATTTTTCTGCCGTGTGTCTAAATTTGAATAACTTCCAGTGGATTTCTTGCACCTTTAAAAGACACGGATAAAAATGTGCAACAATTGAGCTTTGAGCATTTCATCTCCTTTTGCTAGTCTGTGCTTTCTCCTTTCTCTTATAGCAAAATCATTTCTAGAAATTGGATAGCAATATGTAAAATATGTTTTTCAGGCAGTGATGTCTGATTACATTGATTCTACACAATGCAGTGCTCTTAATGGAGATTTCTGGTTTCCATTTGCTGTAAATTTCTGGTTACCATTTGCTGTATCATGTGATGAGGCTGTTTCTATGGTCTCTGCTGCATCTTGTCCCCTCGGTATTTTTTTAAAAACTCATTTGGAAGAATTAACTACCTTTTACGTGTTTAAAATTTGACTCCATGGAAATCGATGTACAAATAATTTTTATGGTTACAATAAGTAGGTTCCATAACACAATACAAATATCTGTATGTAAATCTTGCCTTGGAGGTAGCTATCTACTGTACATCCCAGTACTTATCCCACTTTCACACCTAATTTTCTTTGTGAATCACACATAAAACTCACATATTCTCTGCTGTGCAATGAAATCATGAATTCTTAGCATGCCCACACATAAGACGTTTCTCTGAGAATAATATCCATAACTATTTTTTAAGAAAAAAAAAAAAAGCCGGGGAAGCTTGTGGTGCACCATTTATTTTTATGATAATTTAAATATGTTAATACTATACCTAAGAGTTTTATATACATACACATTTTGCATAAAGAAGAGCTTTTACTCCCGAGATTCAGTTTGCAAGGTTGGGAGGGGGAGAGAGAAACCCGTTCAGTGCACTGAAGGCATCTTTGGACACAATATTAAATAACGCCATAAAACTACATTCTCTCCAGACTTTTAACAACTGTCTTGTACTGCACGACAGCTCGAAAACATATATTTCCTTTTGCAAACAGGTGTTTTAAAATTAATCCTCACAAATTTGTGAGAGCATTTAATAAAAGCATACGTGCAGTTGGTGTGCCCCTGGATCCCGGGCTGTGACAAACGGCTTTGTGCTGAGTGGAAGTGAATTTAAATTTCTTCTTATTTTTTGTTCCCTCCTTCTTCCTGCTTCTGCCTGCAAAAGCTGCTTATGGCAGGTGTTTCTGTGCAATTTTCTTAGAGGCTGCTAATGCCATGACCTGTCTCAAGCATCCACCCATGGCTTGTCTTTGGCCTCAGTGTGTGGGGGTGATGGGGGCTCCCCAGCAGCGGTCCTCCCCGCAGGACCCTGCTGTCACCCGTCACAGCTTCTTCATGGCCGGAGGCTGTCGTGATCCCTCCAGTGACATTCCTGGGGGTTTATCTGAGGGATAAATCCCTCCTCCATTGGGGCTGGTGGCAAACCCTCCTTAACTAAAGATGTGAGAACTTGGTCCTTAGCTCACCACATCCTGAGGATGCTACAAAAAGTTGAACTTCTGTTCGTTTGCTTTTAATTGCA